>NC_061116.1:91737489-91754568 GCF_002878395.1 Capsicum annuum | reverse complement strand
ACTAAAAACCCTTAGCTAGGGTTGTGGAAACCCTGGCAGATTGTTTAAGTAGGAGAAGTACTATATTTTTTTGAATTGATACGCATGCATACATTGTATTATCTTCCCTTTAGTAGAAATCTTAGTGGTTGAAAATGTAAGGATCTTACCTAGATTATTACCACTCACTCCAAAAGGGGAGTAGTGGCTGGGAAATGATATTTACAATAGTAATTGAAAGTTTAACTATTGATGCATGCCACTAGGTATTATATAAGTAAGATGGTTAGCTATCACCTAATAACTAGAGAATCAAAACATAATAGTTAACTTGGATCTAGGATAAGGGTTAGTAAGGCGACATCCTGAGACTCAAAAGGTAAAGGGTAAAATCTATTAGCTAGTCCAAAAGACGGTTTATGGTACATAACTTATTAGATTTTGCATTCACGATATTGGGTTGGCTCAATAATGATAATCCTATGAAGTTCAGAGGCCCGGGGAAACATAATCCTAGTGTTCACCGACGACGATTACAACCAAAGTTGATACTAGTTATTTGTTTGATATCGATAATTCAATCCCCACCATTTACTTTTCTAGTTTATCCTATTGATTACAGCAACTAAAATCTATAATTCCACATATTCCCTTTGGATTCAACCCCAGCCTTTATTGGGTTACTATATTTGATAGTGATCGCATAATCATCATATGAAGGTGTAGCTTGGGCGTTATCCATGGTACAGAGGCTACTCGGAGTTTCTTCCTTGATAACAAGTCTTCACCATGACTCGTGATGATTGATAATGAGTTGTGATGAGTGACTCATGGACATAATAGTGAGGAACTAAGTTTTTGGTATTTAGGTAAGGAGTTCAGGTAATTGCTTATGGTCAGTCATCACGATTTGTTACCTAAGTCGTGATGGCTTGGCCCAGAATACCCTAAATGTTTTAATTAGGGGATATTTGGTATTTTTCTTCCTTTAAACTATTCCCCATAACTTAAAAACATATAAAGTACCTTTTTTCCATGAGTTATCAAAATCAAACAATACCTTTTCTTTTTTAACTCCCAAAGCAAGAACACTAGGGTTTCACAAGAGATTCAACAATTAGGCTCCAATCTTCAGATTTTTTTCAATTCCTTGTGTATTTTAGGAATGTCTCTCATCCATAACTTGAATTTTATACTATGGAATATGTTTTGTTTTAATCATTGTTCAGGGTGATCAATTATTGGGTTTAATATTGGGTTGGGGCTTTTGATGATTATCACTTGAATTATATTACCTATGGTTTAAATGTTTTATGTATATTTAAATTGATATTAAGGACTAAATAGGTACATTACTATGGGATTTGAATGGGGAACAAGGATTTCACCAAATTAATGGATTTTATCTTGATAATGGCATTAACCTCAACCCACCTGCACGATTCTGGTTTTAAATATGAAATTTGCCTGACTTAACTCACCAAAGAAACTATCTATTACATTAATGGATAAATGTATAAAAGCATATTTGAAAGGCCTAGATGGCCATGGTTTTGAATATTTAAAGAAATTTGGGAGTCAATTGATTAATTAGAATAGATTGACATGATTATATAAGCTTATAAGATTAATTAGGGTGACGATACCAAGTGGTAAATTCCTTAAGATAAGACTCCTTGGTTTGTAGTTTTCATTATGTGCAAAATGGATTTAATTTAGGATTAAAGAGAGTTGTGTAGCTTACTATAAAGGTGGAGGTCCTGGAGGACCAATACTGGAAACCATATTTGCCAGCGTGGGATTCTATATGACCATTTGCTTGGTTCACACATTATATTTTTAGGATGGCTGCAGCCTTTGTGTCTCTGGATCTACTCAAATTTCTATGGTTTATGCAGGTAACACGTGTTGGGGCCCTTTCAGTAGGAAAGGTGAATCCATATAGCCCGTGGGTTCCCTTAGGACAGATAGAGCTACACAGTCCAGGTTAATATTTTATAATCTCATGTTCATGACCCTTGCCCCTTCCCCAACATTCAATATATGTACATATAATGTATGTCCATGTGGTTTATTAAGAAATGACATTACTTTTTCAATTTTCTTGAGCTATATACCAGTGCTTATCTCACTGACTATCCTTGGACACTATATGATTTCATGATGTAGGGTTCTAGGGCTATTTTATTACACATGTGCAGCATTGATGGTGTGGTGCATTGGTCGTATTGTTGTAAAGTGGTGATACTCTATTTTTAAAAAAAACTAGCCATTTTATTAGGCTTATTTTCAAATTTTGGGAATTGTGAAATCTTTTTTGTCATGGTCAAGGGCATGTCCTAACCTTGTTTGGTAATCTGGTTCTTAGAGACTTTTGTTGACAAGGGTGGGTTGGATGTTTATTATTGACTCTTAGTTTTTATTTAGTTTATCTATTTTCCTTATCATCATGTTTGGTTGGCATCCAATGTTTTCTTTTATTGTGTTCTAGATGTTAGGATAATGGGGTAGTCTCTAGCACATGGTGGGATTTAGATAACCATTACAACTAGGCCCTAGCTCAGGTTGTGACAAGCTTGGTATTAGAACATAGTTTAGGGTCATTGGGTATCCATGAAGCCATGTCAAGTAGAGTCCCTTTAATGAGGGTGTATCACACCACACTTATAAAGGGGAGGTTATGAGGCATTTAGAAACGTTTCCCTTTCTTATGTTCTACTTCAGGTTATAGAGTTTAGTTGGCTTGAAACTTCTCTAACTTTTGGTTACTCACATTTCAGATAATAACTCCGCAAAGATCTGATGGTCTAGAAACTCAGATGGAACCTCTAACCCACCTGAGGAAAACATAGAGGGGACTTTCCTTCTCTATAAAGTTCAGACTCGGTCTAGGGCTCCTGTTCCTTATTATACTAGTCTATGTGGGGTTCCGCCAGTCCCTACTAGTCCTAAATAGTCTTTCCAGGCTGGTAATACTTATACTTAGCCATCCTAGGGTGATATTTCTAACTCTATTTCCATTAGTCTATTCATATCTTGCCTAATTAGTGGCATTGGAGTGTTGTCAGTCTGGCTATGTTAGCTCTATTACTCATTCATCTGAAGTCACTTAGGTTGGCCAGTTTATGATGTTAAATCCCCCAACCTTTATAGGATCTAAGGTTGAGGAGTATCCTTAGGGGTTTGTTGATAAGATTGAGAAGATTTTTAGAGTGATGCATGCTACTGAGTCCAAAGGTGTGGAATTTACTACTTATCAGTTGAGGATGTGGCTTATTAGTGGTATAAGGAGTGGGAATATCTGAGAGGTAATGACACTAAGCTAGTGGGGTTGGATGATTTTTAAGGTCCTTTCTTGATCACTTCTTTCCTCGAAAGTTGAGGGAGGTTATGGCCAAAAAATTTGTAAACTTGATGTAGGGTAACATAAGTGTGAAGAGTATGCCCTGAAGTTCCAGTAGTTATCTCATTATGCTCCGGAGTTGGTATCTAACATGAGATCCAAGATGAGGAAGTTTGCTTCTAGTTTGTCCCGTGACTTGGTAGTGGAGTGTAAGGATGCGATGTTGAACAATGATATGGACATCTCCAGGCTAGTAGTTTATATGTAGCTGGTAAATTTTGAGAAAAAGAAAAAAGTAGAGATAGGAAAGAGGTAGAACAAGAAGTTTTGATACTCAGAGTAGGGTGCAAGTCAGCAGAACAGTGGGAAGGATAGTAGGTTGTGGACCAAGAATAAGAATTAGGGAGATTCTAATTTGTATTCATCGACTAGTGCTCCTTATCCTAAGACTTTGGGTGATCATCGCTTTTCGGCTAGCAGTGGTTCTAAGGCTTAGGGTGTCCATTCTTAGGCTAGTGGAGCTCAATCAAACCTACCTTATCATCTTTGTCTATTTTGTGTACAACTTTACTATGTTTACTATGAGGAGGGGAGAAATCAGATCTATAATTATGGTCATCTTTGTCATAAGAGAGATTATCCTTTAGCTAGGGTTTCCACTAGGGTTGATAAGGTTTTGATAGCTACTTTTTTGGCTCCTGCACCTACGGGCGCTAATTTAGGTACTAGATCTAGTACAGGCCAAAATAGTCTCTATGCACTTGCTACTTGTTAGGAATCTAAGGCACCTGGAATATTTTTACTAGTATGCTACAACTCTTATCCCATACTATCTATTACTTGCTTGATCTGGATTCTACCCTTTCTTATGTGACCTCTAATATGGTTGTACACTTTGGTTTTGGTCCTAAAAATATTTTTTACTCCTTTACTGTTTCTACTCTCTTGGGTAATTCTATACTTTCTACAAAAATCTATAGGGGTTATGTAGTGTCCGTTCTTCATAAGGAGACATTATTGGATTAGATAAAACTTGATATGGTAGACTTTAATGTAATTTTAGAATGGATTGGCTTCATTCGTATTTTGTTTCTCTGGATTATAAGACTCAAAAGGTCAGTTTTCACTTTTCTAATAGACTGGTGTTAGAATGTGAGGGATTTTTTTTACTACCCATAGGGAGGTTTATCTCTTATCTTTGAGCTCAGAAGTTGATATCAAAAGTTGTCTATATCATCTAGTTTGGGTTAAAGATTCTAGCTTTAAAAGTCCTTCCTTGCAATTTGTCCATGTGGTTATTAATTTCCTAAAGTATTTCCTGATGATCTTCCAGGAATTCTTCCTAATAGGTAAATAGACATTGGGGTTGATTTTTTTTTGGATACTCATTTTTTTTTGCATTCCTTCTTATAGAATGGCTTTGAATGAACTAAACGACCTAATGGAGTAGTTAAAGGATCTTCTTGATAAGGGTTTCATTCAACCTAGTGTTTCTCCGTGAGGTGCTCCTGTACTTTTCATGTTAAAGAAATATGGGTCTCTTTGGATATGTATAGCCTATTGCCAATTGAATAAGGTGACGGTGAAAAATAAGTATCCTCTTCCTGGGATTTATGACCTTTTTGACCAACTTCAGGGTGCTAAGTGTTTCTCTAAGATTGGTCTTTGTTCAAGCTATCGTTAGTTTAGAATTAGGGAGGTGGACATTCCTAAGACTTCTTTCTAAACCCGATATAGACATTCTAAGCTTCTCGTTATGTCATTTAGGTTGACTAATGCTCTAGTTTCTTTCATGGATCTTATGGATCAAGTGTTTAGGCAGTTTGTGGATTTGTTTGTTATAGTCTTCATTGATGACATCATGATGCACTCTAAGAGTGACGAAGATCATTCTAATCACATCTGAATTATGTCATAGACTATTAAGGACGTAAATTATATGGAAAATTTTCTATGTGTGAATTTTGACAAAGTATTATGACCTTCCTTGGGCATGTGGTTTCTAATGTGGGGATCAAGGTGGATCCCCAGAAGGTTAAGGTAGTTAAGAAATAGCCTAGACCTATGACTCCAACTGTTATTAGGAGTTTCTTAGGCTTGGCTAGGTATTATAGGAGGTTTGTCTTAGAGTTTCTTTTCTATTGCTGCTCTGTTCACAAAGTAGACTTAAAAAAAGGTTAAGTTCTTATGGTCAGATGCTTGTGAAGGTAGTTTTGAGAAGTTGAAGGATAATTTGACTTCTGCCCCTATATTGACCCTACTCAAGTGTATCGATGATTTTGTTGTATACTGTGATGCATCATGTATGGGGCTAGGTTGTGTTTTGATGTAGTAGAGTACGGTTGCAACTTATGCTATCGAGAAACTTAAATTTCATAAGAGAAATAATTCGAATCATGGCAGTTATGGTTTTTTCTTTGAAGATTTGGCACCATTATTTGTATAGGGTGCATGTAGATATTTATTCAGATCATAAGAGCTTGTAGTATGTCTTTATACAAAACAAAATGAATCTTGGGAGGAGTCAGTACCTTGAATTGCTTAAGTATTATGTATAAGTCTTCACTACCATCCAGGTACAGCTAATATGGTGTCTGATGCTCTTAGTTGGTTGTCTATGGGGAGCTTATCTCACGTAAAGAATGAGAGAACAGGGTTAATGAAGGATATTCATGGGTTGGATAATTTGGGAGTTTGTCTCTTAAACTTTGAGGATGGCAAATGATTATTCAAAAAGTGGTTAAATCATCTCTTGGTATTGAGGTGAAGGAGAAGAAGGCTTTGGATCCTATAATTATGTAGATTAAAAATAATGTGGGTCAGCAAAAGGTTTTGGCTTTTGAGATTGGGGGATATGGCATTCTGAGGTATTAGAAAAGTTTATGTGTTCCTAATGTGGATAGGTTGAGGGAGATCATTGTAACTAAGGCTCATGATTCCAGATATACAGTTCATCCGAGTTCAACAAAGATGTATCATGACTTGAAGGAGATCTACTAGTGGAACAATATGAAGAGAGTTGTGGCAAATGTTATGGCTAAATGTATAGTTTGTCAGTAGGTCAAAGTTGAATATTTAAGGCTTGATGGCCTATCCCAAGAGAAAAAGTTGCCCATATGGAAGTGGGAGATAATCAATATGGATTTTATTATAGGGATTCCAGCCTAGCAATCAGTATGATTCCATTTGTGTCATTATGGATTGAATGACTAATTCTGCTTACTTTTTTCCTATGAGGATTTATTACTCAGGAAAAGATTATGCTAAGTTATTTATTTATGATATAGTAAAGTTGTATGGGGCACCAGTGTTCGTCATTTTAGATCAAGGTACTCAATTTGTTCTCACTTTTGGCATTCATTTCAGAAAGGTTTGGGTATACAAGTGAACCCTAGAACTGCTTTTCACCCTCAAATAGATGGACAACCAGAATGTGCTATTAAGACTTTGGAGGATATTCTAAGGGACTATGTTGTTGATTTCAAAGTAGTTAGGTTTACCATTTCCCTCTTATTGAGTTTGCGTATGATAATTTTTACCATTATAGCATTTAAATGGCTCCTTTTGAAGCTCTTTATGGAAGGAGGTGTTGGTATACTATTGGATGGTTTGAGGTTATTGAGAGTAGGTTTTTTTATCTTGACTTGGTTCACCAATCCATGGAGAAGGTGAAAGTGATTAGAGAAAGACTTACAACTGCTTAGAGTCACCAAAAGTCTTATGCAGATATAAGCCGGAGGGAGTTATAATTTGAGGTTAGTGATTGGGTGTTCCGAAGGTTTCTCTTATAAAGGGATATATGAGATTTGGGGAATGGTGAAGATCAGTCCTTGTTACATTCGTCCATTTTAGGTTTTAATAAGGATTGGGAATGTCTCTTATGATTTTGATTTTCTTGTGAGTTTATGCTTTTTTCATCCTATTTTTCATGTGTCTATGTTGAAAATTATGTGGGTGATTGTCTTTGATAGTGTTTGTTGATGATGTTAGCATTTCAATTTATTGTCATATAAGGAAGTCCATATAGAGATATTGGATAGGAAGGTTCGTAGATTGAGGACTAAGGATATGGCTTCGAGAAAGGTAATTTGGAGGAATCAAAATGTGAAAGAAACTAAGTGGGAATCTAAAGAGGATATTATGGCTAAGTACCTATTCTTGTTCCCCATTTTGAATGAAAATGTTTAGCTTATGAGTTTCTTTTATCCTTATCACTTTTTAATAAGTTTTAGGTTTCGGTTGCATTCTTTCCATTGTCGTGCCAAGAGTTGTAATACCACAAATTTTTAATCTTTAAACCCCTCAAAAGTTAGGCCACTAAGTTGTCTTTCCAACGTCGCAAGCCTCGCCTTGATCTGATATCATGGCAAGAAGTTACAAATTTTTCCCTTTAAGTGTCAGTCAGCTGCCAGTGGCTATGGCTCATGTGACAACCCATAATCAGATGTTACAAGTGTTATGAGAAGTCATAGTCATAACAAAGAGAACTTTCAATTTCAGCCCAGTGACCATGACTTTACTCAATGATTCTTAATTAGACATTACAAGTCATTAGGAGGGACTCATAGTCATAACATTGTTCAACCAAGAATCCATTCCAATGGTTATGAATCTATTACATAACTCATAGTTAGACATTATGAGTCATTATGTGGACCCGTAGCCTAACAAGTAAATGATCCAAGAATCAAGCTTCAAGCTACGACTCCACCTAACGACTCTTAGTCAGTTAACAAGTCATAGGACGAAGGTCATAGTCATAGTTTAAAGAAACCCAAACCTTAGGGTTTCAGATTATAACTCAGACCATAACTCGTGACCAGTCGTGAGGTGAGTCGTAATGACTGGGAAAAAAATTCTTGCACATTCTTAATAAGGGAATGTTGTTAATTTCCACCGCTTCTCAACCCAAACCCATATCGTTTACCCTTCCAAAACATTAGTTATCAAGGATAAATATTCCCTTAAACCCTTATAACTTCATAAACCATTTAACATATAGCAAGAGAAGTAATTTCTTTCTCTCCAAATCCAATTGGGGTTCATCAAGCAAGTTCAAGTTTCAAGACGATCTTTTCAAGGGGTTGATTTCAGGTACGTGGGATATTCATCAATGGGCTCCTTTCACCCATTAAGTCCTAAGAAATTCCAAAAATTTATAAATACAAACCTTTTTCTACTTTTTATGAAATTTAAAGTAAATTACAAATTCTATCGACCTTTCCACATTCATTTGGATTATGTACCATTAAGTATGCGTCCGCATGAAAAATTATGTTTCCATATGTTTGATAATCTCCATTGTCCATATCAAAATTAGTAATTGACATGTTGAGTACTATTCATGATTTTCCATACTACGTTTAATTTTACATCTTTTATGATCAGTTGTATTAGTCTATGCTGGTGAGTTATGAGTATCTAATACTTAGGGCTTGAACATGCATCAGTTTAAAAGTTCACAATTTCTCCAGGTTATGTATATAGTATTAATTTTTAGAATATCATGATTTGAGCATATCACTTATGAGTTTATGTTTTAATTATACTTCAGAATCTTTTAGTTGGGCGTAACTCTTAACATCGAGTGAACACAGGAATGGAAGATCCTCTGTCAGATAGGTATGAGTCGTTAGTGGTAGTCCCTAATTTTAAGAATTATTTTACCACCCTAGGTTATAAGGGGTCTCTCATCATTTGAGGCATGATACCGTAGTCCTTCGAGACATCAGATTAGTTGATCCACACCAGCGACTATTGATACCCTTGGAAAGATATGGACATAGTTCCATTTGGGGTTATAGGTTGGACCTCTATTTTCTCAAATTAAGTTATATAGATTGTATTTATCTCCCATAGTTCCAAATCAATATTCAGAATTATGTTATGATCAAATTTTCATGACCAAGTATTTAGTATATCAGTTATTCAAATTATTTCAGTACTTGGTTAAAATTGATCTTGCATTCAATTCTAATGTAAGGAACTAAACCCCTTAAAAGATAGGCCATAAAGTTGTCATTCCAAAGAAGTTATACAATTTTCCCTTTTAAGTGTAATTCAGAGGCTAGTGGCTACGACCCACATGATGACACATAATCAAACATTACAAGTCGCTACAAGTAGTAATAGTCACAACATAAAGAACCTTCCATTTCAGCCCAGTGACCATGAATCTCCTCCATGATTCATAATTAGGCATTACGAGTAGTTAGAAGGGACTCATATTCACAACAGTTTTCAACCAAGAATCAGTTCTAGTGGTTACAAGTCCAGGACATAACTCATAGTGTGATGGAATGGTCATAGTAGAAAGAACCCCAGACTTCAAGGTTCCAGTTTATGACTCAGACTACGACTCGTGACTAGTAATAAAGAGTCATGAGTTGATTCATAACGACTAGGAACAAAATTCCTCCATGTTTTCAATAAGGGTTGTTTGGTAATTTCTACCCCTTCTCAGCCCAATCCCACGTGGTTTACCCTTCCAAAACATTAGTTATCAAGGGTAAATATTACCCTACCCAAACCACTCATAACTTCAGAAACCACTTAATATATAGCACGAGAAGTGATTCCTTTCTCTCCAAAGCCAATTAGGGTTCATCAAGAAAGTTCAAGTTTCAATAAGATCTTTTCAAGGGGTTAATTTCAAGCATTTGGGAAATTCATCAATGGTCTCCTTTCACCCATTGAGTCCCAAGAAATTCCAAAAATTTACAGATACAAACCCTTTCCCCCTTTTTTAAAATATTAAGAAAATTATGAATTCTATCAACTCTCTCACAGCTCGTTGAATTTGTACCATGAGAACATGTATCTGCATGAATAATTGAGTTTCCATATGTTTGCTAATATCCATTGTCCATGTCAAAATTAGTGATTGACATGTTGAGTACTATTCATGATTTTCCATAGGTTCAATTTTTACAACTTTCATGATCAGTTGCATTAGTCTATGCTTATGGGTTATGAATACCCGATACTTAGGGCTTAAACATTCATCATCTTAATAGTTCATGATTTCTCCATTTTATGTATAAACTATTAATTTTCCGAATACCATGACTTAAGCATATTAGTTATTAGTTTATGTTTTAGTTATAATTCAGAGACTTTCAGTTGGGAGTAACACTTAGCATTGAGTGAATGGGGGGATGGTGGATCCCCCTTCAGATAGACATGAGTCATTAGTAGCAGTCCCTAAGTCCCAAAATAATGTTTCCACCCAAGGTTATATGGGTTCCACTATCATAGAAGGCATGACACCCTAGTCCTTTGGAATATCAAATTATTAGATCCCTGCCAGCCAGTGTTGGTACCCTTTGCAAGGTATCTACACCTTTCAAACTATGATTATAAATTAGACCTCGATTAGCTCAAATTAGGCTATGTAGTTGTAGCTATTTCCCACATTTTAGTTTAGTATTCAGAATTATGTTATGATGAGGTTTGCATGACCAAGTGTTCAGTATCTCAGTTATTCAGATTATTTTAGTACATGTTTAGGCTTAGTCTTACACTCAATTCTCATGTCCATGCATTCATGCTCAGTACAATTATACTTACCAGTAAGCTTTCATCTCACATACCAATACATTCAAAGTACTAATTGCATACTCTCTTTTGCACTATGTTGTCTTATAATATTGGTATGGATGCTTAGTTCCCAAATTGCACGTTGTCCATTCCTGTCCACTCAGTTGCATCATTGGTGCATCCTCATTAGTCGAGGACTAGTTATATTATTAGTTATTCATCCCAGTATTTTATTTCATGCTATTTTAGTTACTCAAAGTTAGTAAAGGACATCTCCCAATAACTCATCGTGTTTAGAGGCTTTCAGACAGTCAGTCACTTAGACATAATTTCAGAGATTTTTTCAGTTACCTTTGGTACTATTTCCAATTATTAGATACTTTTAGATGACTTCAACATAGGTTTTTGTTACCTTTCTTTTGTATTTGTAGCTTGTACCAGATCATGGGTTGGCTTGGGGAGAAGTATGACTTTAAGCATCATATTATGACTAGGAGTAGCCTCGAGTTTTGACAAGGGTTCCCTAATTTCTCATTCATGGATGAATGATCCTAACGGTAGAGAGAGGGTAATGTAACACCCTAGGTACTTGAACTCAAGGTCCTTTAGGTAATAAGCTCTTGAATTAGTTTATTTCTTATGTACTGTCAAAAATTGTATGACGACGACTCAAGTGATAACTATTTACCTAATGTAACTAGTCATGAGGTTGGACTCATTGCCATGGCAGTAAGGTTGATCGGGGTTTTTGACTTGATCACGAGTCTTTACCACAACTAACAATGATTGATAACGTGCAGTAATAAGTGAATCATGAAAATAAAAGTGAGGAACTAGGTTTTTGGTCTTCGGTAATGAGTCTAGGTAATGACTCATGGTTAGTCATCATGAGTCATTACCTGAGTCATGATGGCTAGTACAAGAATTTCCATCATATTTTAACTGGGGGCGCTTTATCCGTTTCGTTCTTTTACACTATTCACCATAACTTAAAAACAACTAAAGGGCCCCTTTTCCATCAGTTATAAAAATCAAACAATACTTTTTCCTCTACAACTTACAAAGCAAGAACACTAGGGTTTTATAAGAGATTCAACAATTAGCCTCCAATCTTTATATTTCTTTCAATTCCTTGTGTATTGCATTAAGTTAATGAAAAATAGATAAAAATGGATTTGGATTTTTGAAGGAACTGGGGATTCATTTGGTTAATTGGAATGTACTAGCATAATTATATAAGCTTGCAAGAATAATTGGTATGATGATAACAAGTGGTAAATTCATTAAAATAAGACACCTTGGTTTTATTGTTAGGATTATGTGCAAAATTTGTTTTAATTTGGACTTAAAAGGGGTTTGAGTAACTCACCATGAAGGTGGAGGTCCCAGAAGGGGGGAAGAGGGCAATACTAAAAACCATATTTGTCGGGATTGGGGTCTATATGACCGTGTGCTTGCTTCACACATTATATTTTTTGGATGGCTGGAGGCTTGGCGTCTCTGGCTATTCTTTAAATTTCCTTGGTTCATGTGGCTGACATGTGTTAGGGCCTTTTTAGCCATAGAAGCTAAACCTATATATACAGTGGTCGCCCTTAGGTTGGATAAAGATACACAATCCAAGTTTATATTTTATAATATCATGTTCATGACCCTTGACCCTACACTCAACATCTTATATATGTATATATAAATATGTATGTGCATGTGGTTTTAATTGGTTTTTTAAATAGCATTACTTTATCACTTTTCCTGAGTTACATGTCAGTGCTTATCCTACTGACTATCCATGGATGCTGCATCATTTCATGATGTCGGGTCCTAGGGCTTTACTATTACTTATATGTAGTGTTAGGTGGTATGGTGCATTGGTCGAGTTGTTGTAATTTGGTGTGTCTCCATCTTTCAAAAATCCTTGATATTTGATTAGGTTTCTCTTTAGATTTTGGGATTTGTGAACTCTTTTTTGTCATAGACGGGGGCATGTCCCGACCTGGTTTAGTATTCTGATTTTTAGAGGCTTTTATGGACAAGTGTGGGTTGGATATTTGTTCTTGACTCTTAGTTTTCATTTGGTTTACCAATTCTCCTTATCATCATATTTGGTTGGCTTCCATTGTATTCTTTAATTATATTTTGGATCTTAGTCTAAGAGGGTGGTCTTCAGCTTACAGTGGGCTTGAGATACCCGTCATGACTAGGACTTGGTTTGGGTCTTGACATATTGATTCAACATCTTATATGAGAATGAATTATTTATAAAGGAAGGGTAATATGTGCTTACAAGATTTGATTTCATCCTTATTAATAATGTGTGCTAAATATCTTTATCCATGTGGCATTCTTATAGATGGTAATATCTTGGATGATATACCTATTGATTCCTTTCTATATAAATTATTTCCCTATGATGACATCCATGCTCATTTTAGAATTGTTTTCTTTAAAGATAGTAAGGCCTTTGGTTGGTTCATATTTTTGAGTGAAATATAGTGTGGGTCCTTCACAACATAGACCTCAGGCAACTCTTGTGGACATTTTAACCCTTTGTAGCTCCACTTTTGGTGTGGTCACTTGGAGAAATTATTAAACAATCGTGTCTTATGGATCCTAAAATGAATGTGGTCTTACATTTTGAATTTGTTGATGCCCTTATGGTCTTTATGGTTTCCTTATCTCTTGATATTTCTCATATTTGGCCGTTTTTTACCCTTCTAAATAAGCTTTTTATGTTAAACACAAAGGACCCTTGGTTATATGTTAAGTGTGTGCAACCTTGGCATGATGATAAGATTTGATTTTGCTAATACCAACCCTCATGCCTTGAGAATATTGTTGTTGTTTGATTTCCCTATGGTTTTGTAGGGTTTGGATTTTAGATTTAATCTTTTTTAAGAAAGAGAGGATGATATGATCCAAAATGGCACCAACCTTTTTAAGACCATAACTCAAGATGCCAACGTCAAGAGATGCAAACTCTTCAAGGGAATTTAATGAAGATGGGCATATTGGAGAATGTTTTGGTCTCATCTAAGAGATTCCATGTGTTAAAGATGGGACCAAGGACTCAAGAGGAAAAAGGGAACTCACTACATCAAGTAATGGCTCACTTGACGATTAGCCAAGTACTTGACCAACTATCCTATAAGCCTCCAAAAGAAAGCCAAATGAGTAGAACACTAGTTGATCTTGATGACTTGCTTGACGATTCGCCGCAAGCTTGACTAATCATCCCATGAACTTCCAAGGATTCCAAAGGAATCTTACACACTATCTTTCATTAAAGGTTGGCTTGATGATAAATCACCTTAGTGACTATCTACCATCGAATAGTCACAAGCCACCAGATCACCACTTTGTGGCTATTTTCTTTATTTATGCAAGGTCACTTTTGGGCCTTTGTAATAAGACTACTAATAGAAACTCTTGGGTCTTTATTTCCTTATTTTTCAAGAATGTTAATTATGAGACTCTTGAGGAAGCATAAGATCTTGGAAAAGCTTATGTTGATTCTTATTTAGAATTGGTGGTTGTAAGGGTGTTACGATTCCCTTTCGGCCATCTAATATCTAGGTGTTTGTTGGTAATCTAAAGAGATATCATTGGATTTGTACATCCTCTGGTTGTCTTATCTTTATCCACTTGTGTCTAGATATCTATCTCCATCTCTCTCCTCTACTTTTCACATTTTTTATTCTATTATTTCTTTTTGTTTTCTAGTTTATTTTTTATTATCTCTTTTAGGGTGCATCATTTGGCCTCGTCATAGTTTCTCAGTAGTATATTGTTGATATGTCTAAAGGATAGTTTTTAAAGAAAACTAGCAGGCCAATGCAATCTTGCAAGTTTAAATATTAAGAGAACAAGTGAATCTTGAGAGAATGGCAATGGTCTTGCATGGTTATTTGGATGATTTTAAGCAGAATATGGATAGGTTAATAGCAATACTGAAGGCACCATTATTGACTAAAGGGTATGAGAAGCTCGAGTTTTTATAGAGAGGAGGTGAAAAAGTTGTAATCAAGATAGAATTATGTGATATCCTATTACCTATACTTCCAGTTGATTATGAGGAGCCAAAGAAGTTTTCAAGATTTGGTTTCTTTACTGAGTAGCCTTTCACAAAAGCTAGTGGAAAGAGAGCAATGGTGGAGGCCTAGTTAGATTAGAATAATACCTCCCATAATGATTGCCATTTAGGGTAGATTGAACAGGAATAGAGATGGCTAGGAGAATCTACTACTTGACAATCATTGATATAGATGTCTAAGTTTTTAGAGGTGAAAGCCATGGGGTTGAACCTTCACCATTAAGTGCATCGAAAACTATCGGTGCCAATATAGCTACTATGGTTACTGTGAGAACGTAGATCACCTCTAATACCGCTATAGCTAATTTTAGCGTTTCACTTACAGACCGCACCGGTCCACTAGACTAGTGTACCTAGGGTGCCTTTGGTATACCTAACCTCTAGTTTTATATTTTTGTATTGCATTAGGGATGATGCAACTTTTTTATAAGGGTGGGGTGCATTTATAAGTCTGTATTTTGAACCTAGATGATTTTATTATTTTATTTATGTCATGACCCAAACTAGGTCCAATCCGTGAAGAGTATCTCAAGTTCACCAAGGACTAAAGACCACCCTTTTTACCTAACTAAACTGAACTTATCACACCTAGCTGTAATACCCCGCATGTTTCTAAGCTAGGAAGTGAATAAGTATTCCTACGTATGAAATCTCCTATCTTGTGATTCATATTTGAGTACATGACTTACAATGAATATCCTAGTGATAGGATAGCTTATTATGCATTAAGCATGTTCATATGAGTCACTTAAGGTAATACAAGCTAAGAGTTTTTGAATCCATCCAGTTTTAGTGTTTGATTTTGCAAGGGTCATCTTTGAACCAGCATAACTCGATTTTAATGTGGTATTTTGGCTGATTTGGATCCACCAAATTGTAGAGAATCGAATTAGCTTTCCAACAATACCAATTTTGCCTTAATCCAATACCCGAGCAAAAAGTTATACCCATTTTCGTGAGAGGCAGTAAGCATAAGCGATTGGTTAGGCGCCGCCTAACCCAAGCATAGGCGATTGGTTAGGCGCCGCCCAACCCAAGCATAGGCGATCACTTGGGTTCCGCCTAAGTCAATTACAGGTGTCAAAAACACTCCATTTTGAGTTATTTTAAAGGTAGTTAAGTCTTTAAATAATCCTAACTCGTCCCTAAACTTAACCCTACAAAATATATAGCTTCTAAACATATTACAACCCTATTTTCATCTCAAAGCTCATCATCCAAGATCACTAAAGGAGAAAAATAACTAGGGTTTCATAATTAAGCTTGAAGATCCGATTTCAAGGAAATTCCTCCGTCAATTATCGAGAATCTTCCTTCTAAGGTATGCATAGTGTTCATCCACAGATTTCTTTCATCCGTGGAGTTCAAGAATCAATCTTTAAAATACAAAAACTTGGTTGATTGTGGTGATATGATCATACCCATGTTGATTCTTGTTTATTTTCCTCTTTTTCATTATAACGTATGATTTCTATATTGTTGGGTGTTGATGATATGTTGTTGATATTGGGTGATTCCCAAGATGGAATCTTTATATGTTTTTGTGAATTCATGATATCATATGAGTTGGAAACACGCAAATTTGGTTGTTCATGATGTATAATTTGGTGAGTTCACCTATGCTTAAGATGTGCATGTAAGGTGTTTGGTAAAATGCCTAAGGAACTAGAAACCATGCAATATAGCTAAATTGTGACTAAGTGAAGGATTCATGATATGCCCTTACGTTCCAATGACTTCTATGTTGTTAATGTGCCTTGTAAATGTTGTTGGAATACTCATGAACTATTCTTATGAGATTATGCTATGTTTACTTGCAAATCCTACTTATGAACAATATGTATGATAACCATGCAATCCACATTAACTTCCATGCTATTAGTATGTGTTGCCAATATGATTATGCAATAAACATGATATTAAGATTGTGCAAGTACTTCCATGTGATATGAAATCCTTTCCATGTAATACATTGTTGATAACCATGCATAGTATGAGATCCCTACTTATGATATTATATATTATGGACTCTACTCTTATGATCAAGTCAGTCATGTGTGTCAGTTTCCTTCCATCGAGTACTGGGGGTACTTGTACCCAAAAACTATAGTTGTGTGCCTAGATCCAT
>NC_061116.1:90958037-91023373 GCF_002878395.1 Capsicum annuum | reverse complement strand
GTGTTGGTGGGGTTGTTGGTGTTGGTGGTGTTGGTATTAGTGTTGGTGTTGGTGTTATTAGTGGTGTTGGTGGTGTTGGGGTGCTATATTTCCAATAGATTACACATCTAATGGACATGTGGAAGACCCGATTCAATTTAATCCAACAATGATCCATCTATTGCAAAGATGGGTAATCTATGGGAAGTTATCAAAACAGAACTGTTACTTGTTTTGATAACGTCCAAAAGATGACCCACCTGTTGCAATAGGTGGAACATTTATTGAAAGATATTAAAATAGGTCTTCAAACAGATTCTCCATCTATTTCAACAGGTGTATCAACTATTGGAATAAAACAAGACACCTCTTTCAATAGATTAACCATCTGTTACGACAGATGTATTCGTTGTTGGAAGAAAATAATCCAGTAGAAACACTATTTTGATTTTTTCCAACAGAAGCCCATTTGTTACAACAGGTTATTAATCTGTTACACCAGATGGGTCATCTTTCCAACAGATGGATCATCTGTTGGAATTTTTTTGTAATGTGTTGTATTTATTGAATTTTGTGTTATTTTTTTTTAATTTATGAAGAGATAAATTGTAATGTTTTTTTATTTTTCTTTTGTTTGTTGGTATAATATGTCTCCCAAAACAAAAGAAAGAGAAAGTGGATCAACTTCTGACCAGTTAATAAAAAAGGATAGATTACAGATGGATTCGGATGAGTTTCCTGAGCAATCTATTTTAGGAAAATGTGAAGTTAAGGAAAGGTATGAAAACAAAATTGAGGAAGATGGTGAAGCTAAGGAAAAAAATTTAAGAGAGGTGGAGAAGGTTCTATCGAGGGTAGTAGGGAAAATAAAAGTGTGGAAGAAGAAGATAAAGATAAACAAGAAAAGTAGGAAGTAGAAGTGAGGAAGAAGATGGATCTTCCAAGGAGAATTAGAAAAATAATGATAATGCATTATCTATGGGAGGTGAATTAATATCGAAATCCCAGCATGATTATGTCAAAACTATATGTATTGATAGGTTTCAAGTTAAGATGCCGATAGATAACCCTGTAGATTTAACCGGTGATTTTGTATTTAAATCTCATATGGGGAAACCTTTTGATGAATTTAGGAATATTACAAAGAAGGAAAAACTAGAAGATTTTTTAAGGTCTAGCTGCTTTGGAAAATTTCTTAAGATGCCTGAGGACAACAATGGCCACTTCCAAATGAGCATGGTATATGATTTTCTCAAGCACATGATCAGGTACGTGGGTGATGACAAAGATTTGAAGGAGGGGGGAAAAATATTGATGAAATCTGGATTAACTACTGTGGCATACCGGTTTGTTTTGGCATGAAAGCGCTCTCCTCAAGGAAACACCCCTCAAAAAGTCCAAGGAAAGCAGGACAACCAAATCACCACCATCAAATAAAGACAAGACAATGTCCAAGTGATGTCTTCCAAAAGATACCTCCTAAAATGTATGTTGCGGTCGATTCCAAATATAGAAACCCAACTAGGTTGGGGTCGATCCCACAGGGAAAACGGAAATAGTTGCTTCACTTGATGTAATCCACGAGCAGTACAGAAAAGTATATAGGGGGATTTTAGTATCAATCATAAGTAGTAACCGAAACTTGAGTTCTTTTGAGTTGTACACAATATAAGATAAACACTAGGCTTGTGTTCCCCCTGACTTCACAACTCCATAAATTTCTCATGATCAACAGAACTATTCTATTGTTTTGTATGCAAAATCTACAAGATAGGTGTTATCATCCGCTTATAAAGCGCGAAGATAAATCTCACCCTTTACTTATTAGGTCTCAGGGTGTCGCCTTTTTACTCCTTGATACGACCTCGGTTCACTTTCACTTATTAGGATCAGGTGATTAGATTGGACGGGGGGACTAAAAGTTGGACGTAGAAGGATCCCAAATCACTATCTTAGCTTCTTTTCCCAATCATAAACTCCTTATTAGGGATGGATGCAAATACATGCAATCTCAAGCTGCTGCAGCTACTTAAGATTAATTATCGTAAAAATGATTAAGATACATGCATAACCCCCAGAACAACTGAGTATCATACTTCCTCTCTGTAGCTAATTCGCCAGGGTTCCCACAACCTTAGTTAAGGAAATTATCCGCTCATGTTTGTGCAAGAAACCATGATTATCAATGAAGAAAATATAAAATAAATTGCATAAGAATAAGATGAATAAACTCCGAAGTCTGAAATTGAATAAAAACCTAAAATCTCAAGAGCAATTATAACAGTATTGTAATAATATATAAAAGATCAACACCTAATAAAAGGTAAACCCTAGGGTATTTATAGTAACTCAAAATAACATAGAAATCCTAAGAAAAATGGGAAGGTAAAGTTATGTTGGTACTCGGTACGAATCGTTCTTCTACTCGTACCAGAAATATATGAATCGTACCATGGCTACTAGTATCCTTTACAGTGTCTGATCTCCCAAGGTTTCAACTTTCTTGAACTGTATACGACTCCTACTTACAATTCATAACATGAGTATACGACTCGTGTCTCTATCTCGTATCCACCTGGGACTTTCTTCCTTTCAAGTTTTGGACACTGGTTTGTGTATGACTTGACTATACGAGTCATACTCAGTCTTTTGACTCATATCCTTCTGGGACTTTAACTCTTGGTTGTAGCTTTGGCCACTGTTATGCTCACGACTGATTTTCATGACCCGTATCCTCAGTATATGAATCGTATAATTAAGTCTTATCTTTTCTTCATGTAGTATTTTGTTTGGGTCTTTGCTTCTGTGTTTCTTATGAGTTATCATACAAATCATATACTGTGCTTATGACTCGTGAGATAACTTGTATCTTGATCAGACTTGGTCTTTTCAAGTCTTTTTCTTATATTTTTATTCCAACACTATTGTAAACCTATTTTACATGAAACAAACATAAAAGTGCATCATACCCACTTAAATGGCCTAAGTATCTGCATAAATTCATGGTTTTAAGCATTGAAAATGTCGTGTTTCCACTACACTTCAAGACCCTTAACTTAAACTTCTGCGTGTCCTCAGGAAAACAACAATTCAAACCTTTAATTCAACACCATGCTTATAAAAGATGATCATAAGCTATCCATGGCAATGATTTTGAATTCAACTTTTCTCATAATTTTTTTCCCTCTCTGAACCTCACTTTTCAAAAAAACAAATCAATCTATGTGTAACAATTCAGCATACATCAAAATACGAGGGAATCCAATGATGGTATTACATTATCAATAGACAACTGGACGTAGATACAAATTACATTCACCAAACAATCTAGCAACCTAGAAATATAAACCATGCACAGTCAAGGAAATCCCATTCACTCTATGCATGGGTAAAATAATCTCTCTCACAAATGACTCTTTCACTCACAAAGAAGTATCACCAGTGTATACAGAATGCCATAGGCTTGCCCTTATGCTCTTTTCCTAAGCTTTCAGACAGTCACGGTAGGATTATAATATGGCTTTATTCGACTTGTAATGCAGGCTTAGGGCTAGTATGATACGTATGGATATTTAAAGTGACTAAGCATCCTTGGCACTACCCTAACTTTTGAGGTCCAAACTTAACCTATTTTTTTACTTTATTTTCTCCCTTATTTATCGTTTTTTATTTTAAAGCATATTTAGGTTGGGTGTGGTCTTTTAGTCCTTTTTTTGTCTTTTTGTTTCACAAATTTTCTTTTTTTTTTCTTTTTTCTTCCACACCCAGCCTTACTTTCTTTTCTCTTACTTTACCCTTTTTTATTCCCATATTACATCACGTACCCCTATGATAGACACCCTCAACTTAGGTGATTTTATTAAGTTGAAGTGTACAAAGTCCAAAGAGGACCAGGTCCAAAACAAGTTCATTATAATAAAAATGGGAAGGTGAAAAGGTGTAACAATAAAATTGGCTATAAAGCTCAAAGATTCGGATCAAATAATTCATTTATTTGGTTAAGGCATTTTAGGCTCGTGTGGACTCACACAAAAAGGGCCTATGATCACCTCTTACCTAACTATCCTACACCTAATGAAAAGCAACTGGCAAGTTCTAGATTCCAACACACCGGGAAACTCAGTAGACCTTACGCTCTTGCACATGTTACATTACTAAGTACTAGTTATCCAACTATGCAACTGTTTTGTCCCTAACCGTTCTATCCCTAATCCTAATGTCATTTCTAGATTCACAACAATCTCATACAAATATATGTATTACACAGTAAAATAAAATTTTTAAAAGGGTCAATTTTTTGATATAATTTTTGTTTAATATAGTTTCTCATCATAACCCTTTCAAATCAGCAGTAGTTCCAAATTCAAATTTACAAATAAAATCCAAATAAGTTAAAGAAATCAACATTTATTACAACTAATGTTTCAAAATCTCTCAAAATCCAATAAACAACTAAAAAACATCCTCTGACATTGGTGCGAAGATTCTCCCTATTTCAGTACCCTATATGTACCAAACCTGCAAGTCATAAAGGACTTGTCAGCTACGTATACTTTTCAGCTACTCCCAGTTATGTGTCATAACCCCCACCCCAACTAAAAATTATTACACTGTCCCCAGTGATAAAAATACTAAAAAAGATGAGGATAAAAGGTCATACCTGGGCGCTTAAAGCACCGACTCAACAATATCAACATGTGGGCCCTCAGAACGGGTCCCACTCTCATCAGCGATTGTCCCATAAGCTATTGGGAATGAATCAACAATAGTAGAGGGCATAGCACTGACCCCCTTAGCATCAACAATAGGTGGTCTCAAACCACCAACTTTATCGGCCATCTTGTGGACCCTTATTTCCCGACCTTGCTCGCTCTGAAGACTATCTGATCTAGCTTTCTTCTTGGCACATTTCTCATCTAATTTTCTTTTCTTCTTTTTTGTCTCTCATCTTGAGTCTCCATAACTCTTTGCTCTAAAATTTCCTAAATATTCAAAACATGGGCAGTGGGCACCTCGGTTTTAACCACAGGCTCAGGAATCACCGGTTTATCATATACCTCATGCACCATACTATTAATTTCTACCTCTTTTGTTTTTATTACATTAATATCAAGCGTCTGTCCACCACTCAGCTATCGAGTAATCCTTGACTTAAAAGAAACTAGCTAGCTCTAGACTCGCATATCCTGTGTCTCAAATTGAGTGTCCAGCCATAGCCCCACGCCTCCTTCTATATACCCAACCTTGGCCTCCAATATGGCTAGTCTGGTTATCACCTCGGTCCATAGTGCATGTGAAATCATCATAATATCGGAGGGCATACTTTGCAGCCTGGGTGGCATATATTATACCTGTGGTGGGGTATTTAAGGTACCTGTTGCATCTGTATATGAATTCTTCATTTGCACTCCTGCCTCAGCAGCCTCAGTATCATCTTTCCCTCTTTGCGGGAACATACCTACCATCCAATCCACTGCCTATCATGCATGTTGGGCTAAAAGATTTTCTGCATCTCTAATTAGGCTCAAATCAGTAGATTGCATGGCCTCAATCATTTCATTTATACTACAGAGTTCATTTTATGGAGAAATGTCTACCCAGACTCCTCGAATCAATAGTGATTTAATTGGCTCACCGCCCTTCCATGATTGAACTTGCAGGTGTTGGCTCTGAAGTTTGCCTTTATATGCTGTATAGAATTCTCGAATGAGCACCTTACTGTACTTTCCAAGTGCACGTGTTTTCCATTCAAAACTATACTGACGAAAGCGCTCCTCAAATCCAGGCAATTCTGACATATTGATTGTTATCAACCTCTACTTTGTATATAATACTCTTCTTATCTTTCCACCTGTAAGCCTGAATAACCCACTGGTGAATGTATCCTGTATTTTAAGAACGCTTTTGTTCAACGATGGGCACCGGGGCAGTGGTAAGAGAAAGTGGTGGGTTCTATTGGGATATTAACGGTACTTCATTTACATGCTCCATAGTTTTAATATGCTCAAAATTTACCTCTTTTGAACAAGATTAATCCTCATTATCCTCATTATCATTGGTAGGTGGTGGTGTATGCGGAGAAGATATAGTTGGATTCTTTATCCTTGGGCCATGTAGGAGTGTTTTTGATTCTTGGGGTACTATTTTCTTACCTTTCGCTTTCTCAGCTGCTTTTTCTTTTTGTGTAGCCTTGTCCTTTATGGAGTCATCATAGAGTTCACCGCTAATTTCAGTTTATTCCTTAAACTCTAAACTACTGTATTCTGAGTCAGCCACTGGTACAGGCTTGGTACTCTTTTTCATCACTTTCTTAGATGAGGAAGCATTCTTAAGAGGCATAGTACCTGAAAACATACTATTATTAGCAAATAAAGAAAAGAAACAAAAATATGAAATTAAAGTTCAGTATGCCTATTCTAGTTAGGGTACGAGTGATGGGTACTAGTCGTATCCACTGGGTACGACTCATATGAATAAGTCATATCTTATACAACGCATGAAATTTGTTCACTGGTCAGCTTATGACTTCTCCTAACCAGTTATACTGATAAGGTACGACTCGTTACCAATAGTTATAAGCAGATCATAAATATTTAATCCAAACTTAATCCTTCCAGGTGGGTACGACTAAGAGTGTATGAGTCGTATCTATTCCAGAACCTTAAAATTGTTAGACTTCTATGTTGTTAATAGGTATGAGTCCCATTACGTCCCCCATACCGGTGGGTACAAGTTGTAAAGAGTCTTGTATACACTGCAACATGGAAGTCCAACTTTAAAGTTTGACTCCAAATCAAATACCAAAAAAACCCATCTACTCTATGCAAAATATAATCCATTTTGAGCACATAAACACACAACATCCCACTTACATTCAAGTTTTTCCCAATTTTCCCCATTTTCAACCTAAAACTTAAAGATTAGGGTTCCACAAATTCAACATCAAAGTGTATACAACCAAACTAAGTTCATAATATGCAACATTTAATATTTCATCTTGAAAAATAAAGACACTCAGTTAAAAACTTACTTGGCAGTTGGAGAATAAATTTCTTGAGTTCAAATCCTTTTCTTTCCCAAATTAGAGCTTAACTCAAGAATGATGAGAAATTCAAACTTATTGGTTTTTGATTTAAGTTGTTCATAGGAGAATTTGTGAATTGGTCACTTGAATTTAGGGCAAAAATGGAGGTGGGTACACGTTTTTGTTGTCAGGTGCCCATTTTTTATTTTTAATTTAAGATTGGCCGGGTTGACTTGCGATCTAACCTGGCAAGTAATGAGCATGAGTTGTGTATATGACACATACCCAGGCTTACAGGTTATTTCTTTGACTTGTATAGACCTGGAACCTTACCTAGGTTCTGGAGTGGGTATGACTTAAGGTGACAAGTAATACCTTGAGGGTATGACTCGTTATGAGAACCATATCTATTCTAGAAACTTTTACTTGATTTTGATTTTTCTCCCAGGTTTGTACGACTCTTACTTATGAGTCATATCGGACCAAAATTTTTTAGCTTCTCTGGATATTTTCTGGATTCCTTAGTCCTGCACACTGAACAAATATGTTACCCCAAAATAAATAAATAAGTACAAAAACATGGGTTTCCTACTATGCAACGCTTGATTTAATATCGTAGTACGACGTGGCTAAGTTGGATACTCAAATTTCACCAGTTAGCCCATCAGTTGCCTCCCATGTAACACTTGATTTAACATCACGGCATACATAATTGCCTTGATTACTCAGTTTTTGTCAAGGCCAACATCAATAACTTCATTGACTTTTTCAATATTTCTCACATAGTGCTTCACTCTTTTCCCGTTTACATTGAATGGGGCTTCACCATCATTCTTCATTTCTAAAGCACCATAGGGACAAACTTTTAAAACTGTGTACGGGTCGTACCACCTTGACCTTAACTTACCTTAAAACAAATGAAGTTTAGACTAATAAAGCAACACCTGATCGCCCTTGTCAAATACTCTCTTCTCAATCTTGCGGTCGTGATGCAGATTCATATTTTCTTTGTAAGGTGCTGAACTTTCATATGACTGGATTTGAAATTCATCCAACTCATTGATCTTATTCAACCTTGACTTGGCTTCTTTCTGCCAATCTAAATTTAGGTTCTTCAACTCCCATAGTACCTTATGCTCAAGCTCAATTGGCAAGTGGCAAGCCTTGTGATAAACTAGATGATATGGTGAAGCACCTATGGGGGTTTTGAAAGCGGTGCGGTAAGCCCACAATGTATCATCTAACTTTCTTGACCAATCAGTCCTATTGGCATTCAGAGTCTTTGCCAAGATGGTCTTGATTTCTCTATTGGATACCTCAACTTTTCCACTAGTCTGTGGATGATATGGTGTTGCCACCTTGTGTTTCACTCCATATTTTTCAAGTAGACTCTTGAATAGATGATTGTAAAAATATGAACCTCCATCACTAATAATAGACCGCAGTATGCCAAATAGAGAAAAGATATTCTTTTTCAAGAATACTGTGACACTTCTTGCTTCATTGCTAGGAAGTGTAATGGCTTCCACCCACTTCAAAACATAATAAACTACTACAAGTATATACTTCATGCCCCACAAACTTACAAATAGTCCCATGAAGTCTATGACCCATACATCAAACAATTCAACTTGGAAAATAAGAGTCATAAGAAGTTTATGTCTTCTAGAAATCACACCTTGTTGTTGATATTAGTCACATGTAGAAGCATAATCATGAGCATCTTTGTAAATAGTTGGCCAATAATAGCCATATTGTAGAATTTTATGAGCTGTGTGGGCCCCTTTACGATAACCCCCAACTGGTGAGTACTGACAAGCCTTAATTATTCTTATTATCTCCACCTCAGGTATACCCCTATGAATGACTCCATCTGCACAAATCTTGAATAAATAAGGTTCATCCTAGAAAAATTTCTTTACCTCATGCATGAGCTTCTTTATTTGTTAATATGAAAGATCTTCTGGAACTAGATCATTGGCTAAGTAGTTTACATAATCTGCAAACTATGGAATTTGATCTTGGAAAGCTATTAATATCTGCTCATCTGGGAAACTATCATCAATCTCCAACCCCATTGCAATCTTCTACATCGCTTCCTCCTCTAGTATAGACAAGTGATCTACAACTTGATTTTATGTGCCTTTTGTGTCCTTCACCTCAAAGTCAAATTCTTGCAACATAAACACCTACCTAATAAGTCGCGACTTTGCATCCTTTTTAGACATTAAACTCAATGTTGCGTGATTAGTGTGTACAATTACCTTTGTCCCAATCAAGTAAGATCTAAACTTTTTGAAGGCAAAAACCACTACTAATAATTCTTGCTCCATCATGGTATAGTTCTTTTGAGCCGAATTTAGTACCTTACTAGCATAGTATATGGGGTGAAGGATATATTCTTTTCGTTGGCCTAGTACAGCCCCTAAGGCCAATCCACTTGCGTCACATATAATCTCGAAGGGTAAGGACCAATCTGGAGAAACAATAATTAGAGCAGTCACTAACTTCTCTTTTAGGCTTTCAAAAGCCTTCTTACATGCATCATCAAAATTAAATTTTACCTCCTTCTCAAGAAGCTTGCAAAGATGATTAGCAATCTTCAAGAAGTCCTTGATAAATTGCTTGTAAAAACCTACCTGCCCTAGAAAACTTTGAATTCCCTTCACATAAATTAGATAAGGTAATTTTTCAATCACCTTAATCTTTATTCGATCAACCTCTATGTCTCTCTTTGAAATATTGTGCCCAAGCACAATTTCTTCTTTGATCATAAAAGGGCACTTCTCCCAATTAAGTACCAAGTTGCATTCTTCACACCGTTGGAGAATATTTGCCAAGTGCTTATCTTCAAAATATCACCAACAACTAAAAATGCATCAATGAACACTTCGATGGTATCTTCTACCTTATCAGAGAAGATTAACATCATACATCTCTAAAATATCGATGGAGTGTTGCGTAGCCTAAATGGCATGATTTCGAATGCAAAAGTCCCATAAGTACATGTAAAAGTGGTCTTTTTTTGGTCCTCAGGTGCAATAGTAATCTGATTATAGTCTGAGTACCCATTAAGAAAATAGTACCATCTTCTGCCTGCTAACCTGTCTAACATTTGATCCATGAAAGGCATTGAAAAATGATCCTTCTGAGTCTATGCATTCAATTTTCTATAATCCATGCACACTCTTCATCTAGTGACTGGCCTCATAGGCTCTTTAGGTACCACAATAATTCCGCCTTTATTAGGAATACATTGTACCTGACTAACCCCCTTGCTATCAGCAATGGGATACACTACACCAATATCCAACCACTTGATTATTTCCTTCTTTACCACCTCTTGCATAAGAGGATTGAGTCAACGTTGATGTTTAATAGATGTAACACAATTTTATTTAAGTTGTATTTTTTAAGTACACAAACCAAGGAAAATACCCATAATATCTGCAATGGACTATCCAACGACCATCTTGAATCTCCACAATACTGAAAAAATACTTCTACTTTTACTTGTCTCAGATCAAATGCAATAATAACTGGAAAAGGGTTATTAGCCCCTAAACATGCATATCATAAGTGACATGGAAGAGTCTTCAACTCTAACACCAGTAGCTCTTCAAAGGACGACCGAGTAGGTGGAGTAGTTCTATTCTTCAAATCTAAGTCAAGATTCTTTAGTGCAAAGTTATAATAACTTTTTCCATGTGGTGCACTTACTATTTCCTCATACTCCTCAATACCCATTAAAGTCAAAATTCATGATCACATCCGCAAGTGCTTCAACACCTAGTCTTTTTTGATAGGATCAACCACATCAGAATCATCATCCAACAAAGTAACTACATCAACATCATGGAATGAATCTTCCTCCTATCATATACATCAATCATAGATATCACTCTCAATTTATCCGACTGCTTCATAGATTTGCATAATTTGAATGTCACCTGTTCATCATTGAGTCTCAGCATAAAATTTCTTTCTCCAGATCAATCAACGTCCTACCTATATCCAAAAATGGTCTTCCTAAAATAATTTGGACTTGAAAGTCAACTTCATAATCTAATATAACAACAAGAAATATAAAAAAAGATACTTTTACCAAAACATCATAACGAATACTAACATGCTTTTTTACCATTCTGTCAGCCATTACTAGTCTCATGGTAGTTAATTTGGGAGCTCCCAAACCCAACTAATTAAATATGGCAAATGGCATAAGGTTGATTCTAGCCCCCAAATCACATAATGCTCGAGTGAAGTTGAAAGACCCAATAGTGCAAGGTATTGTGAAAGTGCCACGATTCTCCTTCTTCTCTACCAAAGATCTAGTAACTGTAGCACTGCAATGATGAATATTGCCAAGTGGCTTATAACTGGCTGACCTATTTTTGGTGATTAAATCCTTTATGAATTTTGCATGTTCGAGCATCTGATCCAATGCCTCTATAAGTGGTATATTGACAGTCAACTCTTTTAACATTGACAAAAATTTTGATACTTACCTTCGTTTGTTTCTTTTTTAGCCTTTGAGGAAAGGGAGAAGAAGGTCTTGGAATGGGCTTCATCACAGGCTCTATAGCCTTCTCTTCTCCTTCATTCTGCTTGCTATTTATCCCTATATCAATTGACTTATCATCATTCTTCTACTCATCAATAGTGGGTATAGGTGGATCTGTAGTGACTTTACCTCTCCGAATGGTAATAGCATAGCATTGGCTATCATTTTTAGGGTTTACCACTATATTTCTTTGAAGAGTTCTATGCTATCTCTGATTTACTGTGGCTAACATTTGACCAAATTATTGCTCCAACTGCTTGATTATTGTAGCATGTGATACAACTTTCTGGTTTAATCCTGACAGATCAGCTTTGATATCCTTCAGGCAGTTCTTTTACCGTTCTTGTCCTTTGACCAGCTTAGACAAAAGAGCCTCCATTCTGGACACTGTATCTTGACTACCTGGTGGAATATACTTTTCACTCTTCTCCTTATAGTCATCTTTATACTGCCAATCACCATCTCTTTCTCTACTTCTATCTCTGTATCTATCATTATAATAGTTACGACCTTGATTCCCTTTCCCTTGGGCTCGAAATTCCACAAATCTATGATCTATATACTTTTTTTCTTCTTTATATTTGATCTCAAATGGTTTATAAGTAGACCCCTATGCCACAACTACATTCACCTTTTTAGTACTCATTGATGCAAATTGCTTTGTAAGCAACCCAATATTTGTACAAAGCTGTGCAACCTCTTGTGCTACCATATCATTTGTTGCTCTATAAGTGTTTTTTTCTCCAATAGCATATGTACCACCATCACATTCTGAATCTCTAGTATGTCATCTTCTGTTGGCCACAACGATATCATTTAGCATTTTCTGCGAAGTATCCCAACAAAGACACATAAATGCTTCTCCTAAAATCGTATCCGCCATAGCTATGTAACTGTCATTAAGTGATCTATGGAATATTTTAGACAAGTTAGATCCTTTGTTTCTATGATTTGGTGCCATACTCAGCTTCTTATTGAATCGAAACCATGCCTCATATATAAATTCTGCAAGTAACTACCTAAAATTATAAATTTCATTCTTCAACTATAACATCCATGCAGGGGGAATAATCTGCTCAGAAACTATTTATTCAACTCATGCCAAGTAGTGATAGATCCTCTTGGAAGTTTCCTTAATCATAGTGATGCTTCTTCTGTCAAAGAAAATGAGAACAACCTCAATGCATCCTGATCAACCCCTGGAATAGTATAAGATGTGCAGATCCTGAGAAAATTTACAAGGTTTATGTTTGCATAATCCTTAGATGCACCCAAAAATACACCCTTCAAATTCAACAATTGGATCATAGAACTAGTGATATAAAACTTCACATTAGGGGATAAGGCGGGAAGAATAATAAATGCAGACTTAGTAGGCTCAACGTAACTCAGATCTTCATCATCCTCTTCATATAGGTCTAAGTGTTGATATGCTAGAATAAATGGAGCTTTGCCTCTCTGAACTCAATGATCAACAACCTATCTAGGCCTGACTAGTCTGCCTTGCTGTGTTAACTCTACATCTGCAATAAGTCTAGACTCTTCAGCTTCTCGATATTCTTGCTCCAACCCTTGGTGTGTCTGTAAGTCTGCAATATTCTGTAGATCTAATGGAACATGTGAGAGTGCCGTATTTGGATCCACAAGTGAGGGATATTGTAGCCATTCATAAACTTGCATTGACATCCTTTTTGGTGTTTGAAGGATTCTCTCTAGTTTTGGATCAAAAAAGAGTAAGGGATTGCCACTACTCCTAGTAGTTGGAATACAATGGTATATGCCAAAATAAAAGATAGCAATTAAAAACCCACAAACTTCACAAATATAATTCACTACTCAAATTGTCTTCCCCCCGCAATGGTACCAAAATTTGATGTCGCCCAAAAGATACCTCCTAAAAAGTATGTTGCGGTCTATGCCAAATATAGTAACCCAACTAGGTTGGGGTCGATCGCACAGGAAAAATGCGAAGCAACTTGTTGCTTCACTTGATGTAATCCGCGAGCAGTACAGGAAAGTAAATGGGGGGATTTTAGTATCAATCACAAGTAGTAACCAAAACTTGAGTGCTTTTGAGTTGTATACAATAGAAGATGAATGCTAAGCTTATGTTCCTCCTGACTTCTCAACTTCGTAAATTTGTCATGATCGACTCAACTATACTATTGTTCTACATGTAAAGTCTATAAGATTTGCTTATTAGGCGTGAAGTAAATCTCTTCCTTTACTTATTAGGTCTCAGGGCATCACCTTGTTTCTCTTTGTTATGACCTCAGTTCACTTTCAGTTATTAGGATGAACTGATTACATGGGATGCGGGGACTAAAAGGTGGACGTAGAAGGATCCCAAATCACTGTCTTAACTTCTTTATCCAATCACAAACTCCATATTAGGGATGGATACAAATACATGATATCTCAAGCTACTGAAGCTGCCTATGATTAATTATTGCCAAGAAGAATAAGATATATGCATAACCCCCAGAACAACTGAGTATTACACTTTATCTATGTACCTAATCCGCCAGGGTTCTTACAACCATATTTAAGAAGATTAGACACTAATGTTTGTCCAACAAACCAGGATTATTAATGAAGAAAACATAAAATTAATTGCACAAGAATAAGATGAATAAATTCCAAAGTCTGTAATTGAATAAAAACCCAAAATCTCAGGAGCATTTATAAAATTATTGTAAAGTATTATAATAATATATAAAAGAGTATAACATAATAAAAGGCAAACCCTAGGGTATTTATAGTATCTCAAAATCATATGGAAATCCTAAGAAAAATAGGAAAGGTAAAGTTATGTCGGCACTCGGTATGACTTGGTCTTCAACTCTTACCGGCATCATACGAGTCATACCCTAGCAACTCGTATCCATTCCAATGTCTGATCTCCCAAGTTGTCAACTTTCTAGACTTGTATATGACTCCTGTTTACGACTCTTATCATGAGTATATGACTCGTGCATCCATCTCATATCCACCTGGGTCTTTCTTCTTTTCAATCTTTGGACACTGGTTTGTGCATGATTTAACTATACGAGTCATGCTCAAACTTCGAACTTATATCCTTCTGGGAATTTAACTCCAGGTTGTAGCTTTGGATACTGTTATGCTTACGACTACTATTCATAACACATATCCTCAGTATACAACTTATATAAATGAGTCATATCTTTTCTTCACTTAGTCTTTTGTCTGGGTATTTGGCTCAGTGTTGCTTATGAGCCATCATATGAATCATATACTATGTTTACAACTCGTGAGGTGACTCGTATCTTGATCAGACTTTCTCTTTATAGTTATTTTTCTTTTATTTTATTCCATCACTATTTTTAACCTATTTTACATGAAACAAAAACAAAAGTGCATCATACCCACTAAAATAGCCTAAGTATCCATATAAATTCATGATTTTAAGCATTGAATATGCAGTGTTTCCATGACATATCACCAAATGACTACCTATCAAAACGAACAAAGGAAAGAAAAACTTAAATGGATTGTTGGACATGGATATAAAGCCACGATGTTGATGGAAAATCTCAAGGAAAAAACTATACAATGGAAGTAAAAGGAGCAATTGGCTTGGTTTGGTTTGCCCATTTTGTTATATTGGCAAGAGATGTCTACAAAGTCGTATAAGATGATTTGTTGGTTCTTGCTCAAGATTTTGATAAATTTAACAACTATCCTTGAGGATATGACAGTTACAAGTTAACTGTCAAATATTTATTGATAAAACTATCCCCAAGATGATTAGCTTATACGGCTTTCGGTGGGTTTTCATGGTAAATTTAATTAGTATTTGTTTACTCTTGCATTAATTTATATTAAATAATTATTATGATTTTTTCTGTTTTCTTCCTCTTTACATTTTCTAGGATTGGGCATTTGAAGCCATTCCGTACCTCCTAAAGCAGGTTAAGGGTTACCCGAATGAGGTTTCTCATCCAAGGATCCTTAGGTGGTTGGCTGCAAAGAGCAACACAAAGATTAAAAAGGTTTATCTCTTTAACCCTTTAGATGTTGCAATAAGTCTTCTTTCAAGTGAATTAATTTTACTCAAGGGAATATATTTAAATAGATAGGCAATCTGTTGCAACAGATAAAATATTTATTTTAATTTGTCTAAACAGATAACACGTCTACAACAATTGATGCAATAGATTACCCATCTGTTGCTTTGTTTCTTTGAATCTGGAATAATAGATTACCTATCTACTATAACTTATGCAACATATGGTTAAACTATTGAAAAAAATAAATTATCTATTGTAATAGAAAGATCGTCTATTGCATAATTTGTTTGTGTTAAAATATTACTCAACTGACTGTGGATTATTATTTGATTTAAACATATCTACTTTTATTTATAGGTTGTCCATCCATGGATTGTGTCTACTCAACCAGAGTTAGGATGAGTTATTTTATTACTCTAGGTCTTATTCATACAACAACAGTCCCAATGGTGGAGTTAATAACGAAGGAATTGGCTGAAGCAACAACCAGAAGAAGAGCAGTTAGCCAAGTTTAGCCTCATATTGAGGCTCTTCATGACCAACTTGCTGCAACAGATTTGGTTGGTGCTTGTGGGGGTGTTGCTGCTAGAGTTGTTGATATTTGTGGCAGCCATGTCGATGAGCATGTTTTGGATGCTCAAGTAAAAATAAATATGTCTAAACCAAAATTAACCTTTTAGAAAATAATGATTTCCTGGTCACCTCTTTCAGTGTTCCAACTCACCGCTCTTCAAGCTCATGATCTCTTTGTAAATGCAAAAACTGCATAGACAGATAGAATGAGCTCTTCAAACAAATAAATGATCCAACTGTTGCTATGTATGAATTGAAATCTAAGAGGGGTGGCATACCATCTAGGAAGGTGAGAGAGCAATAAACTCCTATAAAGAAAGTTAGGAAGAATAAAAAATCAATTGGGCATATACTCTCAAATAGGAAATCAAGAGAAATTACAAATCCTCCTCCATCAATTATTGATGGAGTTCAGGTACCAATGAGGAAGGTGGACAAATATGCACCCATTAGTAATAACAGTCTGTTGACTCTGAGAAACCACATCAATTCTAACAAACCCAAAAAGTGCTTCATAATGAATCCACTTTGCTCCAAAGACTTCAAGAAAATGACAAATATGTATGAGTGGTAAGAGAACACGGTATGTTTTTACTTTTAATTACCTAACTATCTAATTCATTTTTGTAACAGATTACCTATCTGTTGTATAAGTTGCAGTAGATTGGGTAATCTGTTAACACAGGTTTAGAGAAGCTATGCAATAGATGAATCATCTACTGCAATAGGTGGTTCATCTATTGCATAAGTCACATAATATGGCTAAACTGTTGATAGATTTAGAGAACCTATGCAACAGATTGACCACAATATATTACCTATCTGTTGTAGCTTATGGACCATCTGTTACAATAGATGGGAATTTTATTTTATCTTTTTAATTTATTTTAAAATTTGTAACTTATTCAAAGATTTTCTTCTTATATAACAGAATGTTGATGAAATTCTCTACCTTATGAAGGCAAGGCACCTCGCATACAGCGAAGCATATGTTCCTTCTGATAGGATAATGAACCTCAGCTTCTACAATAATTTCAAGAGTAGGTACGACATAATCAGTGACAAATTGACCACTCCCTGTAGCAAAGATCTTGCAATGTTAATTTCATAGTTCAAATGGGATCAAATGCAGTCATGAACTTGGAAAAAAATATTATGTGATTCTTGAGATCCTCCTCTATAAGGGACACATTAATGCCTATGACTGCAACTTACCATGCTTCGAGGACCATGTGTTTTTCCCCTTGGAGTGGCCAGTATTGGAGTTTCTCCCTAGATTTTTAGAGTAAAGTGACTTAACGAATGACGACTTTCCAGAGGAAATGTTAAAAAAATAGACTTTTGAAAGTCCAAAAAAAATCTTGACAAAAATAATACTTGTTCCGCGTGTGAGTCATACTCTCTTACATATATCAATGTTTGCTAAATGATACTGAAATCTCATTACCAAGATCAATTTTCAGTGACAACACTGTGGTAAGGATACAAGAGGTCTGGGCTGTTGGGATCTTATATGGACATTTGAAGCCTGTGTTTAGAAGAGAAAATATAAAAAAATAATGACAATTTTTATTCTAAGTTTTAAACTTAATTGTATATTGTTTAAGTGATGTCACTTTTTTTTATTTTTATGATTGATGACAATTGTATTATTTTATAAAATTTGCAAAATTATGAATTAGTACAAAAATAATGCAGCAGATAATAGATTTGTTGCAACAAATGTCATATCCATTGTAAATTATCAAACAGGTCTTTCTACTTGTTTGAATTATTTATACAGATAGACCATTTGTTGCAACAAATGGTTCATCTATTGCAATAGTATTATTATTTTAGTTAGTTCCAATAAATGAACAATTTGTTGCAACAAATAATCCATTTGTTGGAATAATTCAAACCTGTAGAAAGACCTATTTGATAATTTTCAACAGATGTGACATCTATTGTAATATTTGAATTTACTATTTCATTTCAATTAATAAGTTCAAATCTAAGGATATAATAAAACTAATCAAAGCCTTCTCAGATTACATTAAATTAAATAAATCAACAAATAAACAAAATGTAAAAATTTGTTATGGGTACAGATGATAGATATTTACAATTTAAGTTTTGAAGTCAACAATTCCTAAGGAGAGGCTATTACTTTGCTAGACTCAAGCTATAAATATCTACTCAATACTGACAAGTTGTTCTTCATCCGGTGTTATGAAATTCAGCTTTGGTCGTCGTGGATCTTTCATGTCGCTTGTGTATGATTTTTGAGCCTTCGCTTCTCTATATTTCCATAAAATAGTATCATATATTTTATGGAGTAATCCGGCATCAAATCCATCACTTGGTACTTGTAAACCATCACTCAAATACTCCGCGTAAGAGGCAACAAAAAACCAATCCCTACGTTGGTCAAAATTAGATAATCCATATCTTACAATTAATGTAAGAGTTGTGAAATTTTTAAAATAAAAGTAAATCATAATACTTACATGCTACCACTAGATTGTTGAGCAATTCCTTCAACATATTCTACATCAAATAGATTACCTATTTTATCCCGACATGCTTCAATTATCGATCAATCAGAATAAATCTTTTGGTCAAAAAGTCACTTAAATCAAGGTAAATAGAAAATATTTTGGCCAGTTTTTGTATCTCAGACGACAGCCTAGAACGTTTCTTTCGCGACATCGAGTTATAAACTTGGATGTACCTCTCTTTTAGAACAACGACAGCTAATATCCAATGGACCTCATCACAATAATTGATCGGGATGTACACTTCGTTGACCAAGTGAAAAGGTAAGCCAGCTGAAATGCTAAAACCTTTGATGATGTTGATTTAACATTTCTCATTTCGAGGAACTTCCAACTGTTGTTGAAAAATATCATAGGCCTTATTGATGTAAACTTTGAACAAATAGTTTCTTGTTATGTATCTATATTTTTATTTTATTTGCAAATTTTCCTTCTTTTGGAGATCATAAAAATGATATTGATGTGCTGCACATTTCAGATTACGTATTAATAAAATTAATAAGAAAACACAATTAAATATACTGTTAATAGTAACATATATGTATGGCATTTAAACCTCATCATTCCAGCAAGTTTAGGGCTGTGACATCAAATAGAATTAATTCTTCAATCTAGGATATGCAGCAATAAAGTCGAACAAATCGAAACCAAGGCACAATAGGTTCACTTTATAGTGTTCGTCTTTTCTGCATGATTTATATGTGTTAATGTCATATTTTTACAACAAAAATTATATATATCAATATTTTAAAAAATTATTTATGTACCTGTTGGCATGAAGCTTCTTTAACTATGTAAGACCTCACAAAATTCCTAAGCTTAATTCAGCCCTTTAAGCTTGTCAAGGGGATCCCAGACGTAGAGAATTCTAGCTAAGTTTCCAGACTTAGTTTATGTTTGGCCTTCGAAAGTTGGCAATATCATTTTGTGACCTTAATGTCCTTTAATGGTCGGTATTCTTGCTAATTCATGATCATGGAGGTCAATAGGTATTCTCGGAAAAGTTTTGGATTTTACGGACCTCGTTTAGACCATGTTTGGTGTCTCAAAATAGTGGACCAATGCGATCTTGGAGCGCCGCATTGCCTATCGTGTTGGTTTACATTATTGTAGGTCACTAGATTACGGCTTTGCATAATCATGACATAATGCATCGGGTATCGTGTCAATGCCATCGATACACCACATCACAAACGTGTCGATGCCAAATTTTGAGTCATTAAATATCCGCTTCTTTAAAAGAACAAGGGTCAATTTCCCACCCCAGTTTTTAGTTAAGTCTTGCAGACCCAGTATTCAGTTATCAGTTCTTTAGTTAATCAGATGAGCAATATATTTAAGTAGTCGTGCTCAATACCCATGTGAATATTTTTGGTAGTCTCGAGTGACGTGTTGTACTAAGGTAGAGAGTGTAGTTGAGAGAGTGCTGGAGAAGTACTTTAGTTAAGTGTAAGTTTTAGTATGAGTTAGTTTACGTATCTAGTAATTTAGTTTAGCAGTCAGGTGAATAAGTTCAGATGGTGTGGTTTCTCTTCATTCCATCTAGTCGCACTATTTGGAGTCCCATAAATGTGATCATTCTAAGATGGAACAAACAGGTAGTTGCGTGGTAAGCTTAGTTCATGTATGATGTCTTAGTTCCAGATCCTAGATATTCAGTCTGAATTCAGTTCGTAGGTACCTTATAAATCGCCCTAGTTTTCCTCAGTATCTCAGCAAAATTAGTATTCTTCGAGGGACCTAGTGTCCCAAGGAGGAGATACACTATAATCCCCTAAACTTCCATGACATAAACATGCTACTCTGTCTCTTCGTAATGAATACAGTTAGGAGTAAGGAGTACTCATAAGTTGACCCTCAAACTACGACCTTACCCATAACCCACGTATTTAAGGTGCTCAGTTCAGATCACGATATTCAGTTTATATACCACGTTTCAGGCTCAGATATGTTCCCTTGTTCCCATTCACGCATACCCAGTAAGTGATCTCGGGCTCATCAGTATTTTTAGTTTAAAGTAATATTCTTCCATGAATTCACTCAGTTCAATGTTCACATTCTATTACAAACTTGGTATTAAGTTTCATGCTCAGATTCCCATTATAAACTTGGTACCAATTACAATTGCATATTTAGTTATATGTTTATGTGTCAGTTCAGTCATGTATTCATGCATCAGATATGGATGCTCAGCTTGATAAATTCAGCTTACCAGTAATCCCAGTCATTCATTCATTGAGTTAGCTATTCATGCATCAGATATAAATGTTCAGTATAATATATTTAGCTTATCAGTCATATCAGTCGTGTACTCATGTTTCAGTTGTTCATGTTTAGTATGTACTTCAACTTATCATTTCCCCATCTTAGTCAGTCCCATTTGAGGACAAATATTCCCAAGAAGGAAATATTGTAAAACCCCGCAAAATTTCTAAGCTTGATTCAGCCTTTTAAGCTTGTCAAGGGGGTCCCAGACTTCGAAAATTCTAGTTAAGTTTCCAGACTTGGTTTATTTTTGGCCTTCAAAATTTGGCAATCCCATTCGCGACCTTAATGTCCTTTAATGGTTGGTATTCTTGTTAATTCATGATCAGGGAGGTCAATAGGTTTTTCCGAACAAATTTTGGATTTTTTGGACCTCATTTAGACCACGTTTGATGTCCCAAAATAGTAGACCAATGCGATCTTGGCGTGCTGTGTCACCTATTGCGTTGGTTAACATTATTGTAGGTCGCCAGAGTCAAAACTACTGAGGCTTAGAACAATCATGGCGCGAAGCATTGGGTATCACATTGATACCATCGACACACCGCGTTGCCAATTGCGTCGATGCCCAGTTTTCAGTCATTAAATGTTCATATATTCAAGGAAAAAAGGGTCAATTTCCCACACGTATATAAGCCTATAACATGATATTCAGCTAGGTTTTCACCAAAATATCGTTGTTTCTCTCAAATTCCCTCAAAAATAGGTCTAGGGTTTTCAATTGAAGGTTCTAATCCAGAAGATTCCACCGTTAATCTTTAAGAAACTTCCATTTAAGGTATGTAAAGTGTTGATTCATAGCTTCCTTTCACCCATGAAGCTCAAGAAGCCCTTTAAAAATATAAATTTTTAATTCCATGTTATGAATTGAATCATATCCATGTTTATGTTGTTGTATGATTACCAAGTTGAAATCTTTAATACATATAATGAAGTTATGTTAGCATGCGGTTGAAATTCTTGTATTTGAAGTGAATAATGTTTCCATGATGTATTATTTTAATGTTCATGCCTAAGCCTCAAGTTATGCATGCAAGGTGGTTGCTAAAATGCCTAAGAGAATAAGAATTATGCTTTATGACTCAATTGTGACCAAGTTGATGAGTCCATGCTTTACCCTTACGCCATGTTATTGTTATGCACTGTAATGGTTTGGTGGAATGCTCATGAGATTATACTTACGAAATTACGACATGTTTATCTGTATTCCTATTCATGTGTAAGCTTATTACATACAAATACTACATGAAAATCTCCAATGTTTGTACTACGAATTGTTGATTATAGTCATGTGTTCAAGAAGCTTCATGTCTTGTAAGTTTCATGCTATTGAGTCCTGGGGGTAATTGTACACGATAATTTATCTGTGTTCCTAGAGACAACGTCAGGTTTTAATATACTCTCAGTCCAGCCATGATCCTTAGAATTCAGTCAGTCATAAGACTCAGGAAAAGTCTGTAAATTCAGTATTAGTCTAGTCCCACTCAGTAATCTCAGTAATCTTAATAAACTTAGTTAACAAAATTCAATAATATTTTATCAGTCAATGGAACTCAGTGAAATAAGTCCAGTTCAATCAGTAACACGATCAGTGACAACTCAGTCAAGCCTAGTATGAACTAGGAAATCAGTTTAGTATCTATTCAATTGGGAGTAGGATTCAGCATCGAGTGAACCCAGGGATGTGGGCTCACTTATCAGCTAGTAGAGGGTGAGATCCTTAGAAGCAATCCTTGCATTCCAGAACTACGTAGCTAGCGTAGGTTGAGATGTACCCCTAGAGTCTAGTGATTATACATCTCATTTGAGTTTTTCCTACTTGGAGGGGTTGACGAAAGAGCTCCCTTTTAGAGAAGGTTAACTCATAGCTTGTCTTTACCCGTGGCACGATACTGACATCCTTCCAGCTGGGGTTATAGGTTGGACCCCAACCATTTCAGATTTGGGGCATGTCAGTTAGCTGATTACTTCCCACAGTCTCAGTCTTAGTCTCAGTAAAAGCACTCAGATAGTTCTTCAGATTCAGGACTGTCAGATATAGTCACTTAGTTCAGTACGAAACTTAGCTAGTTCTATTAGAATCAGGATTGTCAGACATAGTCACTCAGTTAATAGTTTAACAGTTATACGAAACTTATGTTATCAGTATTTAGACTTAGTATTCAGTATTATCATGATCTTATTTACAGTTATGTATTCATGTATATATTCTCACGTTTATGTTATTCAGTTAGTTAGTATTGTTCATGCATATAAATCCCATGCGTCCAGCCTACCTAACTTTGCATACCAGTATATTCAGACACATACTTTTCTTCTGCACTATGGTATTTTATACCATAGGTTCAGACACTCACGTTCCCGATCACACTTAGCTTCAGATTCAGCCAGCAGCAGTAGATTTGTAGTGAGTCCTCATCATTCGCGGATAGCATGATTATTTCATTATTTCAATTTTAGGAGATGGAGTTAGTTGGGGACATGTCCCATCAACTCTATAGTTTTCAGCCAGTTTAGAGGCTTTCAGACTAACATGTTCAGACAGTTTATTTCAATTTGGTATTGATGCGCCATATTTCTAGATGTTATGTTTTATCAAATATTTGAACCTTATGGCCTTTAGCCCTTTTATTCTGTATTTATACAGTATATTATGCAGTTCTCAGCTATAGATATCAGTATGGGTTAGCTTGTGGTCCTTCGAGACTGCTAGCACCACATAGCATTTTGGGTATCAGATTCGGGGTATTACAAACAGCCCATTGATAATCCATTTGGATTAGTCGTTCATCAACTTTGTTAGTTTTTCGGGAGCCTCGTCCAAGATGTTGAACCTTTCAAATGGATAATTCTTTTGTTCTTCGAGACTGACAGACTTCACTTTTTCTTCCTCTTTGGAAGCAGTTGATGGATTATCAACTATGGTATGTTGTTCAACTCTAGTTTCTACTGTGAAATCCACCTAAAAAAATAGAATTGTTAGTGTTAATCAAGAGATATAGAAAAATGGATAAAAGATAACTCATCAGTTGGAGAAAATCAAACAGGTCCTCCTACAATTTTAATTTGTCCCAACAGATGACTTATTTGTTGCAGCAGATAGGTCATCTATTGGGACAACTTAAAATAGGAGGAAGACATATATGACAATTTCCAATAGATGACCTATCTGTTAAAATAGATAACTCATCGGTTGGAACAAACAAAAATAGTAAAAACGTTTGATGTAATTTGTCGCAATAAATATCCTATCTGTTATAACATATAGGTCATCTGTTGGGACAAATTAAAATAGAAGAAAGACCTAAATGAAAATTTCTAAAATATGCCCATCTGTTGAAACAAATAACTCGTCTGTTGGAACAAACTAAAATAATTAGGAAGTCTTGATGTAATTTGTCCCAACAGATAACCCATCTGTTGCAATAGATGGGTCATCTATTGGGACAAATTAAAATAGTTGGAAAGCTTTTTGATTTCCTTTAAAAGATGAGACATATGTTGTAACATATAATGCATCTGATGCAATAGGTTAGTCATCCGTTGCAACAAATATATATATCTATTTGATAATTTTTAGAAAATGTGTCATTTATTGATACGAATCGACCTATGAGGACTCAAATCTAAGAGGTAAAAAATAAAGATTGAAGGATAGAATAACCAAGATAGGAAGATAGACACAAAATAATACCGAAAGGACAATCGAAGGATGTATCAAATCCTAAAACCTTCCTTAATGACTATCAATAGGAGCTAACTCTTATGGTGACTGCAAAGGGGATTAGATCTCCGTTACAACCAACATTTCTAAACAAGGTTCATCAAATGCTTTTCCAAGAACTCAAACACTCCTATGGAGTCTCATGAATACATCATGTCAAAATTATCATAAAAAAACTAAGAAAATAATCCTAGCTACCAAGCATTTATAGTTTGGATACATGTTACATAATTAGGGCCCAAAAGTGACCCAAATGTAATAAAACACCCACTAGGAGATGTTTTTACCCGCTCTTGAAATGCTAGAGTATATCAAAATTAAATCTAAAGCACGTTGGGCTCATAGCCCTTCCAAGGGGCTTTCGAGCCCCGTTTTGCACTCCTTCAACTTTGCCAAAGTCGTTTGACCCTCTTTAATGGTAATCTTCCTCTATGTGGCATCTTTTAAAAGAACTAAGGAGTCATCTAGCACCTTGAGCTCATATGTAACTCATCCAAAGGTCCGGAAGTAATTTGGCTTGTATCATCCTCCTCTTCTTAAAAAGGATTCGACCTCAAATCTAAACCTTGTAAACCAAAGGAACGAAAAAAAAGTACAATATCCTCATTACATGAGGGTTAGGGTTAGCACAAATAATTATCGCATCATGCCAAGGTTGCACACACTTAAGATATAACCAAGGGTCCCTTGTTTTAAACATTAGAAACTGATCAAAAAATGCACAAAGGGGTTGTCAATGGGTTTCATCAAGAGATGAGGAAATCACAAAGTTCATAATGGCATCAAATTGTAACGACCCAAAATCGCCTCCCAGGACGTCACATGGTGCCTAGGGCTATAAGTATCCCCAAGCTAACCCATAGAGCTAGTTCCTGCTGATAACCCTTAATTCAAGGAGAAAATTTGAATTCAAACACTAGTACATCCATGTTCATAGAAGGGGATAAAGGAAAGAAGGGGTACTCGGTCCAAATGTTCATGATAAAAAAATCCCAATAAAACCAAAATCTACCAAATAGTCTAACAAAGCCTCTACAAATCCATAATCTAGAGAGCCGATGGGAAAGTCCCCTAAATGAATCAGGACGAACTATAGGTAACAACATAGTCTTTTGGTCCCTGGAATATCTAAAGATCGGTCCTCGAACCAAGAGGACTCACCACTGTGGGAAATGTACGCGAGGAACTCGAAGATCATGGGCGAGGCTGGGACTGAGCACTTGAACCTACATTATGAGACAATATAGCACATAGACATATATATGGATCAGTACTTGGGAATGTACTAAGTATACGAGGGTGAATGCATGTATATAAAACAGTATCAATTTTCTTCATTCAAATTATGTATGCAATATGAGATGACTCACATGGCTTGAATATGTATGAAATATAAAGTTCATAAATCATATAAGATGAGGCATATTACACAAATCTCATGAGTCATCGTTCTTCAACCTCAAAATTGGAAATCTTCTCTTATTCTCAATACTCAAGGCAAAAAGGGCTTTAGACAGTACCACCAACTCATGCATATATCCCATGATGGGTAAAATAACTTTTAATGTTCAAGATTTTAAATCTCTTCAAACTCAATTACTAGAAATACGATCTCATGAGACTTTAGAACATACGTAGAGGGATATCATGTAAGTTAGGAAAATATCTTATTTCAAGCTTTAGGAGAAATCATCTATCTTAAGGCAAAATACTCCAGTTTAGTGAAAATAGTTCATAGGAGGGAAAATACCCTAGGTTGCAAAGGAGTAGTTTATTTCATGTTTAAAAGGGCAAGGAAGGTTCTCGTAACCTACATAAACCATGCGAGCTACATAGAGTCCAACATTTTGTCCTCCTAAGGAATAGACCCCACGTTGGGGAGGATGTCATACTCTTGCCAGGAAGTATAACCTAGGTCTAGTGATCACTAAATGAAACTGGGCCTCGAGCCTAATCATAAAAATCATATACCCGGCCTCAGGCCCAACCTATGGTGGCACGTAGTTTTGGGGAAAGAAACCATAGTAACTTACCCGCTCAGTGCTAAATACTACTCCTTTTAGATTATCTGCGCTCATCTCATAAAAATCCACTTTTAGAAATAATCTCATGGTTTACCATGAACCCAATAATCAAATTGATAATCTCAGATGGTGAAGTGGATTTCAAAGCTCAAGGACCATTAGGTCAGTTCATTTCTCAATCATCTCGAAATACTCCAATCATGGGTGCTTATAGCACAAGAGTTCGTAAATTCACAAGTCTCAAATAGGGCTTACTAACCCATAGTTCAATATCAAGTTAAAGCTCATCAAAAGCATAATATATATCATATAGATTCATAAATCATATGAAAATCTAGGAATTTCAGCAATTTATCTCAAAGTCTTAATTTAGTCATATGCTTCAATATCTCAAACATTGCAAACATTAACTTCTCATGGATTAAAATCATGGGGTTTATACCCAGTAGTAATTTCTCAAGAAAATATGCAAAAATCATGCCATTTGATTCTTAATTCATGGGGAATATCAATATAATGCATTTAATAATAATAGGTGAGAAACCCCAATTCAATTTCATGTAGAATCTCATAGATTTCAAGAAAATCATGATGTAAATAAACCTTTTAGGCACAAGGGTGAAGGGTTACCCTTGTTCAAAACCCCACATACCTTAGATTAGGATATTGCATAAACAAGTTTCCTCTAACCTTCCTCTTCTTACTCTTGGGAGAGGGTTCTTGAAGTCTTTGAACTTAGGAGATTCAATTTTGAACTCACTAGCACAATCTTTGGTAAGTTCTTGGATTTCTTGGGGAAGACTTCTTGCTTTGATATGATTTGAAGGAGAAAAATCTAGCCCTTAAGTGTTAGAGATGAGAAAATGAGGCCATATGGTTCATCTAGAATATATATAAGGGTTTAAAGGAGTAGCAAGGACCAAAATACCCTTTCAAAAATGAGTTAAAAATTGTTGATTGGGGTTTGCGACGGTCGAAATGATGGTCTGTCGGAAGTTTGACGGTCCACTAAATCATCCATTGATGGAGGGCCAAGAATGGAACACACTACCTCGATGCAACGGTTGAAACGATGGTTCGTCAGAAGTTTGACGGTCCACCAGATCGTCTGTCGCACGAGGGCCAGGATGAGGCCATACTGCCTCCGCTTGATGGTCACTGCAACGGTCCATTGAATTTTTGGCGGTTCACCATTTTGGCCGTCGCACGATGGCTAGAAAAAAGAGTCACTGCCTTGGTTTCATATAATGATCGACGGTCCATCGAAGACTTGACAGTCAATTGGATCAACCGTCAAACCTGGGCGATTTCGACAATGCTTAGGAAAATGGCCATAACTTCTCACCCCGATACCAAATTTTGACGAAATTGGTATCGTTGGAAAGATAACTCCATTTACCACACCATAAAAGTCATTTTTAAGAAAAATCCACAAGATTAAAACACTAATCAATTAGGGAGTCCTTTTACAAACTCTTAGGGCTCGAATTACACTTTATTCAACAAGTATCCAAGGTTCAAACTACGAGGGAACTTTGCGGGGTCTTACAAAAATAGTTCAAAAGGTAAAACTACCTTTACCTTAGGAGCCATAAGACACAATTGTTTCTTTACCTCTTTAAGAAACAACATCAAGAGTGGTGCCTCAATTTGGTTTTAAAGTCCACAAGACCCATATAACATTGTAATTCAAACAAGTGGACCAACAAATAAGTTTCCTACCTTTACATAAAACAAATCCAAGAATAGCATAGATATTATCATAATCAAAGAGGTAGTATAAGAAGGAATCAATTGTAAAAGCATCATCCAAGGTTCTATTGTTTATAAAAGGCCATTTGTCTCAAAAGACATAGAACATAATGTGCACAAGGATGGGATTAAAGCATTTAAGCACATATGACTCTTTCCTTTCAAACAACTTCCCAAAGAAAAGAAATTCATTAATGGGGTCATGCCCTTAATAATTTGTTTATCTTTATTAACAAAGGTAAGTATGCTTCCAAGAGCCCCACAAGATACTTCAAATTGTCCAACCCTATGAAGGTGATAAGAAGTCCTTATCATCCATGGGCTCTTCAAAAAATAAATAATCAACTTGGAATCCACAAGTTGGAATTCACATAATTTTAGCACAAGTGTATCAAGCAAGGATGCAAGTTTATAAGAAACACCTAAAGGAGATAATGACACTTTTTCCATCTTGATTTCAAGAATGATACAACCATGGAGAAGGAGGTCATCAATTCTACTCAAGTATTAAAAGAGGGAATCACAAGAATAGAATTTATCCAAAGTAGTTTCAAGAGAAAGCTCTCTTCTTGACCTATAAGTTGTGAAACTTTGGTCAAGAGTGGAAACATACATTGGATAACTCTCTTAGATCTTTTCATTACTCCTTTTCTTCAAAGATCTCTCATCTTTGTTAGAGATCTTTCCCATACACAATGTTGGTCTCTTAAGTGGATTATGAATTCCCGAGAAAGACTTTCCATCATAGGGAAGGATACCAACATTCTCAATCAAACTTTGTTTGTCATGTAGACCAAGCAACAAGTTGAGTTTACCAAGATCACCATTTCTAAATTTGGAACTGAGGTCAAATGAAAAGACTGACCATCGACACGGGTCTAGACAACACTCTTTTTCCCCATAGGTTTTACCCAAATAAAAAGTCATATTCTCTATAATAGCATAAGTATCATAAAAACAAGTACAGAGTAGAGAAAGGTATCACTCAAGTCCTCTTCAACAAAGGTGTCACCATATAAATACTCATTACTTGATTCAAGATCATTACCATGAGTATTTTCAACAATAGGAGCACACAAAGTAGAAGAGGAAGCAATTTCCAAACAATGGATACTTTCTCTTTTAATGAAAGAATCCTCAAGTAGACACATACTACCACCAATATCAAAGGAATTATGGATTAAATCTTTAAAAGAAGCAAGTAATCCATCCTCATAATTATCAAAGAAAGGTGAGGTGTCATATAAAGGATCATATCTGCAATTATTTTTCAAGGAAAAATCACATATTCAGTTTCTTAAATATTCAAGCAAATCAAAGTTATCATCAGCCAATTGAATATTCCTTCCCAAGAACTCAAATTTATTTCCCTTAAAAGTACACTTATCTTCCAAGAAGAGATTTTTATCTTTAGGAGGAATGTTGTCACACCATAATGGGTTGACATATAGGCTATAGCCTTCAAGACAAGCTATACCTTCAATATCATTCTCACCACTATGTCCATTAAGAGTGATTTTACTATCTTTGAACAAGATATTATAATTAAAGAGAGAAGTACCTATCATGGAAGAAGATTTAGAACATGCAATTTCACTCTCTAAAAGATAACTATCAAATTCCAAAGAAGTTTCAAACCCATAACTGTAATAACCCAAAAAATCCAAACCAATATTAAAGCCATGTACCAATATCATGCATAGTACATCATGGTTTTTTTTGTTATAGTTTTATGAGTTGGTTAGATGTATATTAAGGCTTCAAATAACTCCCAGCTATCAGAAGAATCAAAACATTCCTTACCGATTGAATTCTTGAGAAGGATATTGGTACAGTTAACTTCAAATGCACATATATCTCATTATACTTGGAATTTTTGAGCTCATGACCTATCAAAATATAGATAATTAAATTATATTTCCAACGATATCAATTTCTCCTAAATTCGATATCGGAGAAAAGAGTTATTCCTAATTTACTCCATCATGTTAGGATGGAAACAGTGTGACGACATTCGTGATAGCTTACCACATTTATGATGCCTTATCACGAAGGTCGTCAGCCTTAGGTAGAAACCAGCTCCTAAGTGACGACATTCGTGATAGCTTATCACATTTGTGATGCCCTATCACAAAGATCATCAGTTATGATTTTTTAGCAACTGGAAATTTATTTCATAAGGGTATTTTGGTCGTTTCCTTCACCTTCCACGACTTATAACCCTAAAGAGGCATAATTTTCACCATTTTATCTTTATTTAAGCATCTTAAAAACCCTCTTTTATGTTCTCAACCATAAGATTAGGGTTTCCGTCAAACTCATCTCTCAAAAGCAAGATTCAAGCCTTTTCCTAAGATAATTGAGAACTAAGTTTCCCAATCCAAGAACTATCTGGCAAATCATCAAGGTTTCCTTTCTAATGTATGCGTAGTGTTCATATATGGATCCAATCCAGTCATAGAGCTCAAGAACCATGTTTTAAATATTATTTTATAAAATTTTTATGGTGATATAAGTATGTACATGTTGATTATTATTGTTTAAGTTTCAATGTGATGTCTAAAGGTGTTTTCATGGAATATATATGCTTGTTAATTGAAAACCATGAACTTTAGGTGGTTTAATATGGTGCAAGTATGAAACTCACCTATGCCTTAAATAATGAATGCAAGGTGTTTGATAAAATGCTTAGGATACTAGAAATTCAAGTTTGTATGGTTCTATGATGTCTAAATAACAAGTCCATGTTAGCTATATACTTCAATATAAATCCCATGCTTTTCATGTATTGCTATTATGGTGGTATGAAGCATGTAAGATAATGGAGATATACAATATGTACATGAAATATATCTATGCATTCCCTATAATGTTTAGGATGTTGAATAACTATATGAATTATGGACTCAAATCTTGTGATCAAGTCATGTCATGTGTGTCAGTACCCGAAAAAATATAATTGTGTGCCTAGAGCCATATCATGTTGTCATGATAATCTCAGTCATGTGACTCAGGAAAACCTCAAAAATTTTATGATCTCAGTTAACTCCTTGATAATAGTACTACTCCATCAGTCAATGGAAGTCAGTTAATCTGTCTATGTATAGTCAGCTGAATCATGTTTGGTCTCTATAGATAGGAGTAGAAGTTAACACCAAGTGAACCCAAGGATGGGGATTCACCTACCAGTTTAGGGTGTGATTCTTAGCAGTCATCCTTGTGTTCCAAAACTACGTAGCCAGTGTAGGTTGAGACATCTTAGCCTGCCAGATTAGGGTTGATAGGGTGGCTTAACCTATCAGTTTAGGGATCCTACTATTCTCCTTTCGAATACCTGCCAGCTAAGGGTCACCCACAACCGTCCTTACTAGTGGTGCGGTATTGACACCTCTCTAGTCGAGGTAGATATTGGACCCCAACTTAGCTATATGCGTTATTGGGGCATGTCGGTTAAACAACTACCTCCCACAGTTTTAGAATTAGTTTCAGTAAAAAAACTTAGATAGGTCTTCAGATTTTAGTATATTAGGACTGTCAGATACAGTCAGACTCAATTACAGTACGAAACTCAGATAGATCCATCAAATTAAGGATTATTAGATACAGTCGCCCATGTTATTAGAATTTCAGTATCAGTCATGTTAGCCATCAGTAAACTATGTATTAACATACAGGACTAACTATCATGCACCCATGATTTCAGTTACTATGTATGCATGTTTGTACTCTTACGTTTATGTCAGTCAGATAGTTAGCATTGTTCATGCATGTAAACCCTGTTTATATTTAGCCTACCTCACTCGTATACTTAATACATTCCCTCATACTAATGCATTTGCGCTATGGTGCTTTCTTTCCATGTTACACCGTAGGTTTAGAGACATGAGCTCCAGATCAGCAGTAGCAGTAGCATTTCCAGTCACTGAGATTTAGTGAGTCCTCTTCATTTGAGGACAATATGATTTAATTTATTCATTATTATTTTAGCTAGTTATTAGTTTACGGAGTTAGTTAGAGATATGTTCCTTTAACTCCTTATTCAGACAATACTTAGGGGCTTTCAGATTTATTATTCAGACTTATATTCAGATTTGATTTCGTTTTCAGTTATTTTGGGTATCTTTTACCTATATGGATGTTATGTTTTGACAGATTATTTATTCAGTTGAACCTTATGGCCTATATGTTTATGTTTTCTGCATTATTACATTATATATTGAAGTGTACAGGTACAGATATCGGTCATGGGTTAGCTTGTGATCCTTCGAGGTTATAAGCACCGTGTAGCATTTTGGTTTAGAGAAATCGGGGCGTTACAAACTTGGTATCAAAGCCTAAGGTTTAATAGAGTCCCAGGAAGTATGAAATCCGCATCTAGTAGAGTCTTGTACATTGGTGTGTTGCGCGCCACATTTATGTATAGGAGGTTATGAGATGTTTTAGGAACAGTTTGCTTTCTTCAGTACTCATTTCATGCTAGTAAACATAATTTCAAGTCAGTCTCTCAGTCTAATCCGCTCTTTTCTTATTTCAGAAACCTACTTCCAAAGAGAAGAAATCAGCCAGCTCCTCAGCCTAAAGATCCTTTGGGAGAACATGTTTCTCATGTGGAGTTCGGGACCACATTTACCGCTCTTGCTCAATCTGTAGCTACCTAGAATAAACTGCAACAACTAGGATTCGGGACTTCACCCGAATGAACCCTCCGTCCTTCTTTGGGTCTAAGACAGACGAGGATCCTTAGGAATTCGTTGACCAAGTATAGAAGGTCATTGATATCATGGGAGTCACTTCTTCTTAGAGTGCTGAGTTAGCCGCATACCAATTGTAGGATATCGCTCACACTTGGTACAAGCAGTGGTTAGCAGAAAGGTTAGAGGATGCAGGTCCTATTGAGTGGGAAAAATTTGTCACGGCTTTCTTAGACAAATTCTTTCCTCAAGAGCTGAGAGAGGCCAAAGTTCTTGAGTTTATCAATCTCAGGCAGGGAAATATGATAGTTAGAGAGTGTTCTCTTAGATTTACTCAGCTAGCCAGATATGCCTCTCATATGGTAGCAGACAACAGGGCTAAGATGAGCAAGTTTGTGTCAGGGGTAAATAATAGCGTGGTAAATGAGTGTAGGTCTGCGATGTTGAATAGTGATATGACTTTAGCCAGGCTCATAACCCACCCTCAATAGATAGAGGAGCAGAAGGTTAAGACTCGGGAGAGGCAGAATAAGAGAGCAAGAGCAGGTAGTTTCTATTTTGCTCAGCCCAAATTAGAGGGAGGAAATTGTTTGCAGATTTGTCCTAAGTCAGTAGTTCCAGCCACTTCCTCCGCTAGTTCCCCAGTGTCGAAGTTCAAGGATGGCAATAGAGATAGAGCAGCAGGCTCTAAATCTCAGGGCAGTGTTAGTATTGCCCGAACAAACCCCCTTTGTCAGACTTATGGTAAGAACCACAAGGATATTTGCATATCTAGTAGCGATATTTGTTTTGGTTGTGGTAAGATAGTCCACAGGATTAGGGAGTGTCCTCAGCCAGGCCGTCAGGGTCAGCAGAATTGTTCCACAGCTCATTCTGATCGTCCAAACTAGCAGGGTGCCACTTCCAGTGCTACTAGTGGGAAATGCCCAAATAGACTCTATGCTCTTCAGGCCCGACAGGATCAAGAACATTCTCCTGATGTCATTACTGGTACATTACAGATTTTCCATGTTTATGTTTGCTAGACCCAGGTGCATCCTTATATTTTATCACTCCATACATAGAAGGCGATTTTGGAATCAGTCCTAAAATTTTAGCAGAGCCCTTTTTAGACTCTACCCTAGTGGGTAAAACCATCATAGCTTGGTGAGTATACAGGAACTGCCCGGTTATGCTATATCAAAAATCCACATCAGCAGATTTAGTCGAGTTAGAGATGACTGAATTTGATGTCATTCTCGGCATGGATTGGCTTCATTCCTGCTATTCCATAGTCGACTACAGAAATAGGATAGTTCAATTTTAGTTCCCGAATGATCCCATACTAGACTGGAAGGGTAGCACTTCATCTTTCAGGGGTCAGCTGATTTCCTACCTTCAGGCAAGGAAAATATTTTCTAAGGGGTGTGTGTATCATCTCATGCATATTAAGGATTCCAATTATAAATCTCCCAGTATAGAATTAGTCCCAGTGGTTAATGAATATTCGGACCTCTTTCCCAAAGATCTTCCAGCATTCCTCTAGAAATGGAAATAGACTTTGGTATAGACCTTCTCCTAGATACTTAGCCTATTTCTATTCTGCCATACAAAATGGCACCAGCAAAACTCAAGGAACTAAAAGATCAGTTGAAGAATCTCTTAGCTAAGGGATTCATCAGGCCCAGTGTATCCCCATAGGGTGCGCTAGTATTATTTATGCGCAAGAAAGATAGTTCTCTCAGAATGTGTATTGATTACCGTCAACTCAACAAAGTCACAATTAAAAATAGGTATCCGCTGCCTAGGATAGATGAATTGTTTGACCAACTTTAGGTTTCCAGTTATTTCTCTAAGATAGACCTTAGATCAGGCTATCATCATTTCAGAGTTAGAGAATGTGACATTTTGAATATAGCTTTTCATACTTGGTATGGTCACTTTGAATTTCTAGTCATGTCCTTTGGTCTTACCAATGCCCCTACAACTTTCATGGACTTGATGAACCGGGTGTTCAAGCAGTACTTGGACATATTCATCATAGTCTTCATAGATGATATTTTGGTCTATTCTCTCACAGAGCGTGATCATTCAGGCCATCTCATAATTATTCTTAAGACTCTCAGGGATCACCAATTGTTCTCCAAGTTCAGTAAGTGTAAATTTTGGCTAAGTTCAGTAGCATTCCTTGGCCATATTATTTTTGGTGATGGCATTAGAGTAGATCCTCAAAAAACAAAAGTGGTAAGAAACTGTCCTCGCGCTATATCTCCATCAGATATCAAGAGTTTCTTGGGTTTAGCTGGCTATTACCAATGGTTTGTAGAGGGATTTTCATCTATTGCATCTTTTATGTCCAGATTGACTCAGAAGAAGGTCAAGTTTCAGTGTTTAGAACCTTGCGAGAAGAGATTTCAGGAGTTGAAGACTCGACTCACCTCAGCTCCAGTTTTAGCACTTCCCGACAGTTCTGATGGATTCGTAGTATATTGTGATGCATCCAGAGTAGGTTTAGGTTGTGTCCTCATGCAGCATGGTAGATTCATAGCCTACACCTCCAGACAGTTAAAGCCCCATGAGAAGAATTATTCTACTCATGACCTTGAGTTAGCAGCAGTTGTCTTTGCCTTAAAGATTTTGAGGCATTATTTATACGGTGTTTATGTAGACGTCTTCACAGATCATAAGAGCCTTCAGTATGTCTTTTCTCAGAAAGATATCAATCTTCATCAGAGAAGGTGGTTAGAGCTCTTAAAGGGTTATGACATGAGTGCCCTTTATCATCCTGGCAAGGCCAATGTAGTAGCCGACGCACTCAGTAGACTGGCCATGGGTAGTATTTCCCATGTTGGGGATAGTAAGAAAAAATTAGCTTAGGAGATTTATCAGCTTGCCAGACTAGGCGTTTGCTTAGTCGACTCTTCAGAGGATGGGGTATGTGTTTAAAGTAGTTCAGAATCATCTCTAGTTTTTGAGGTAAAAGAGAAGCAAGACAGGGATCCTATCCTTGTCAAGCTAAAAGAGTCAGTTCAGAGTTAGGAAGTAGAGGTTTTCTCCTAAGGGGGAAATGGTGTTCTTCGTTGTCAGGGTCGTCTGTGTGTTCTCAGTGTAGATGACTTGAGGAAGCAAATTCTTGTAGAGGTGCATGGTGTGCGATACTAGTTCAAAATCATCTCTAGTTTCTGAGGTGAAAGAGAAACAAGACAGGGATCCTAGCCTTTTCAAGCTAAAAGAGTTAGTTCAGAGTTAGAAAGTAGAGGTTTTCTCCCAAGGGGGAGATGGTATTCTTTGTTGTCAGGGTCGTCTATGTGTTCCCGATGTAGATGACTTGAGGTAGCGAATTCTTGTAGAGGTGCATGGTGTCGATACTCTATTCATATAAGGGATACTAGGATGTACTGCGACTTGCGGGATATCTATTGGTGGAGTGGGATGAAGAGGGATGTTGCAAAGTTTGTGGCTAAGTGCTCTACATGTCAGCAGGTTAAGATAGAGCATCAGAAACCTAGTGGTTCCATGCAGGAGTTCACTATTCCTGCTTGGAAGTGGGAAGAAGTGAGCATGGACTTCGTGATGGGTTTACCTAGAATACGTCATCAGCATGATTCAGTTTGGGTCATTGTAGATAGAGTGACCAACTCAACTCATTTCCTTCTAGTTCGTACCTCTTACTCAGCCGAGGATTATGCCAAACTCTATATTAGGGTGTTGGTCATATTAAATAGTTTTCCACTATCTATCATCTTAGACAGAGGTACCCAATTCACCTCTCCCTTTTGGAAAGTGTTCCAAAAGGGTCTTGGTACCCAAGTTCATCTCAGTACAACATTTCATCTTCAGACAGATGGTCAAGTAGAAAGGACCATTCAGACTCTAGAATATATTCTAAGGGCGTGTACAATTGATTTTAAAGGAAGCTGGGATGACCACTTGCCTTTGATTGAGTTTGCATACAACAACAACTATCACTCCAGCATTCAGATGGCTCCATTCGAAGCTCTCTATGGTAGGAGATATAGGTCTCCGATCAGTTGGTTCAAAGTTAGTGAGACCGCAGTCATAGGGCCTGACTTAGTATTCGATGCCTTAGAGAAGGAATTCACACACTAACATCATGAATATAAGCAAGATAAGACTTGCAGTCCTATATATAATCCTTCTATCCCAAATATAAAAAATAATCTCTACTGGTGCACGACTAAAGATCACTGCCACATGATCGGGGGTATGATAGACATATCTAAGGTAACGGTCTTGGCAAAAAATCCAAGACCACATGATAGGGGGATAACTAGTTTATGCCAAAAATCACATAAAAGTCAACCATATCTAACACAATAAGATCAACCTATGTATCAAACTCTCAAACAATCACAACACATGATCAAGAAACCCAATCAACTGCTAAAGAAGTTCCCAAGGGAGTAGATATGCATTATCGCACAAATATATAATCCAAAGACAACTTTAACTGTGGTGCATAATAAGTAAACACATAAGAATAAGTGGATCCCATATAAAATAAATAAAAATCCTACTAATGGCACACAGAGTTCATACCTATAATAACAACCATCAGAGTCTCTACCTTTGGTGTACTAGCTACAATATATAAATATCTTTACCCACCACGTAATAGGGTACCAGGCCGATCATCTGCACTACCTATCAGGGGACTTCCTCAAGAACCCTAGGGACCACCTTGTCGACCATGTATACCTCCTTTAGCTTGGGGCGGCACTATCTTAATCAGTGGAACACTTTATACTATAGGTACAACTATCCCACACTAGGGAAACTCTTTATAATAATGGACAAAGGACCAACAATAATAATGTGCCCTTAGCATAGATATAACACCCAAAATCTAATCCTAAGACGTCAAACGGTGCTCAAGACTATGAGTAGCCTTAAGATAACCCTGTCTGCCTTCTGCTAGGTATAAATATCATAATCAAGGTAATATAGACATAAAAGTTATATTGAATGCAGAACCTGTCTGAAATAACTGAGAATAATCTGAAAGAAATATCTGAAAATCCAATACTATAAGTTTGAATGAATTCTAACAGTCTGCTAAGCCACTACTGCTAATACTAGAGAGTCGCTGGGATAGACCCCTAGCTAACTCGAACTTTCTAAAAAGAATACTGAATCATATAAAACTACTAAGCTGCAGAATCTAAATGAGTAAGTCCCTGAACTATGAGGACTCACCAACCATCGAATGTAGATGAAGATGCTCGAACTACTCACCCTGCAGATATTGAGCACCTGAACATACATTATGAGACAATGTATCACATAGACGTATATGTGGGTCAGTACTTTGAGGATGTACTAAATATATTGGGGTAAAATGCATAAGTAAAATATCATCTCATCATCAAAACTTATAAAAATATACATTTTAAATGTAAATGACTCACATAAGCTGGAATATCTGAAATACTAAAATAATAATAAAAAAATCATACTTTATAAATCTAGTGAGTCATAACATTTAGTTTTAAAAGTTATGATTGTATTCTCTCTTTAAATTGTACTGTCTAGGTGTAGAAAGGACTCACTTTTAATTTTGAAATCTAAAAGATGAAATCTGCAACTAATATCTTTCTATAATCATAATCTGAGTAAACTTTGTGAGCCTTTACACTTAGTTTTTTAAAAGCATTCTGTTATCCTTTTCTAAGAAACTATTCTGAAAATCTTTACTATTAAGTTGTAAGGAAAACACTTTATCTTAAGGAAATCTTTCAAAGCTTTTCTTTACTAGTAGAGAGGTTATCTTAACCGACATAAACCATACGAGCTACATGGAGTCCAACGTCTCGACCTCCTAAGGAAGAAACCTCACGTTGGGGAGAGGTGTCATACTCTTGTCAGGGAGTTTAACCTTAGCTTAAGTGATCATTATCTCAGCCCAATTAGGCACTTTAAACTTAATTCTATGGTGGCACGTAGTTCTGAGGTATTAGAACTTGGAATTATATACAACTTGATGATAAATACTACTCCCTTTAATATGCTATGCTCATCTTGTTGGAAATCTACTTTAAAACTAGCATAAGGGTTTATTATGAAACTAGTTATGCACTTATCTTAATCAATTTGTAAATGAAGCTATTTTGCTTTCTGTAATCTGTAATAAATTTGTAAAGTGGATTCCAAAACTTATATAAGGATCAAAAGATTAAAACTTTATTGTAAATCTGAAATAATTAGCTCATGGGATGCTTAAAGCATCATTTTTCTTGAAATATCAACACATAAACTTGTGGCTTAATAACCCATACATCAAACTCATCTCAAAACATCGTAATATTCATGCTTAATCATGAAAACAATGATAATTCATCTCAAAATTTGTAAATTTCTTCAATAGGATTAAAAGTATGAAAATAGACATGTAATTCAACTTCTAAAAACATTGGAAATCTCATAATCTTGCAATTAGCAATAATGGGTATGAACCATAATTTAAAATTCATGTATAAACATTCAAAATCATATAAATTTATAGTTAAAATCTAGTTTTGGGCCCAAGGATGAAAGAAGATCCTTGTTCATAAACCCCACATACCTTGGTAGATTATTAGATGGAGAAACTTGAATTATTGATTCCTATTTGAGTTCTTGATGATGAGTTCTTGATTATCTTGTCTTGGAGATCCTCAATTTAGAGCTTTCTTGGAGAAACTATGAATGATTTGGATTTCTTAGAGAAGAATATTTGGAGCTCTAGGGTTTTGCTTTGAGAGGGAATTGATAAAATTGGGCATAAAGTACCTTAAATATGATTAATTACTTGTTTTGGATGAATTAGGGCCTTGGATATTGACCAAAATACCCCTATTAAACTTTAAGTCGGAACTATAAAATGCAATAATTTTTCAAACTAGAAGGCCACCATGATACGCCACTATCATGGTGGCTAACTGGAATATGGACAATTGGGAACTGGGCAGACACTGCAATGCAGAGCCATCTCGGTGCCCCTTTTAAATGCCATTTTAGCCACCAATGCAACGTGGTAAAATCGTTTTGGGCTATTGGATTTTGAAAAATAGAAAAATAGACCATTCCACAATGCACAAATATCGCAGAGGTCCACTAAAATTGATGATTGCCATTTTTTCCTTCTTTGCGATGTGCTGAGTGCCCAGGTGGTACACTATCAACTTAAAAATGCCATAACTTTTCAACTGCATATTGGATTAAGGCAAATTTGGTATCGATGGAAAGCTTATTCAATTTACCACATAATGGGAGGTCTATATCTGATAAAATCTACACGTAATAAATATTATTTACTTTGGAAGCTATCCCTTAACATTCTTGGGATGGATTTAAGGTAGGAAAAGTATGGGGCATTACAGTAGCTATCTATCCAGAATATCTAATAGACCTAAAATGGCTAGCTCCGCTAAAAAATCCCAAAATATGTACCTCTTTAAGACTGAATGTTGCTCTAGCTAGAGTGATCAATGTTACTAGGTTGACCCCCGTCAGTAATATAAAGTGCAGCATGAACAGGCTTACTAGGCTGACCTTGACACATATAAGAATAATGTAGAGAGCACCTACCTTGATAATCTCTACCTCTGAACTATGAGTTATTCCAGCTCCCATTAAAACTACCCTGGTAATAGGGCCTCTTATTGTTTCCCTTTGGGCCTTACGATGCTTCTCCCAAATGGACTGAGAATAGTCAGAGACATTAATAAAATACCTTCCAGTGGCAACCAAACTCTGAGTAGCCTTGTGAAAAGGAAGTCTTAGTCCTCGTAAAATTCTAAATCTGGGTCATACTCAGTCAGTAAGATAGTTGTAACATACCTGGCTAACTCAAGATATTGAGACTCAAACTCTAAGAAGGTCATAGAACCCTGCTCCAATCCATAGAACAGATCTCTCAGACATCCTCTAAGGCTATGAGTCATATATTTCTCCAAGAAAACTTTGATGAAACTGAGTCCATGTTAAAAAAGAAGATCCAATCGTACAGGAGTCAAGATAAACTCTACACTAATATCTAGTTGCTAGGTCTATTTGAAAGGTAGTGTAGTTGATGCGATGAGTTTCAACTAAGCCTAAATTAAGGAACCTATCCTCACTATATGTTAAGAACTTAATGCATCCTTGCTCGATGCCGTAAAAGCCTTAGAAAAGTCAATCTTAGAAATCTACCCAACATCTTCTATATCTTAATGGAGATAGCGGACTATGAGACTATTGGATGAGCAACTACTGATGTTTGAGGGATCTCAACTTTGGGGGTCACAGCTATAGGTTGCGACCCTATATTTGTACCATATTGATCCACAAACTAGGTAACATTAGATAGTGTACAACCAACTAAATCTAGAAACTGAACTAAAGCATCTCTGAGAAGAGATAAAGGAATAAACCTCAATGGGGTCTAGGATTCCCCTTGACCTACCATAGGCTGGGTTAGAGTAATCCTTACTGTTAATAGGATCTAGAGAAGGCTCCCTATCTAAACCTCTATTTAGTGCTACATATTTTCTCTTCTTGTAATACTTTGAATTTTTGTCCATTGAAAAAATTTGAAATCTTATGCTCATTGTCCTGACTACGACTCCCTTTATGAGTCATAGGGTATCTTGATGAGTCGTAAGGACACCTGTAACGACTGATGGTTTATTTTCCAGTTTTTTAATGAGGGTATTTTGGACACTTCTCTCTTATTCAATAATACCCCATAACTTATAATCATACTTTGGAACCTATTTTCATCTATAATACATATAAAATATACTTTCTTCTCTCTTAAATTCCCTCAAGCATCACTACATAGGGTTTTAAAGAAGTGGGTAATGTAGAACTTCAAGGGTTGAATTCTCTCTATAATCTTTGGTATTTCGGGCATGTTATGCTTCCCTAATTATAAATTTGCTAAAATCATGTATTTTAAAGTATTATTCTTATAGTTCTTATGTTTTTTTAGGAACATGGGTTTAGGGTTTTGAATGATTGTGTTTGAATAATGCTTTCTCATGGTTTACATATGTTTGTTTATACTTTAATTATAGTTTTGAGCTTGTGGGGTGCATAAGTATGGTGAATAAACTAGGAGATTGTTCTTTCCAAAAGTTTGTGAATACTAAGAATTAAAGTGGTAATGACCTTAACCCTATATTGTATAATTGGTTTTGAATAGAAAAAGTATGCATATTAAACTATTGCATAATATGAAAAGTTAAGGAAGTATAATGATTTTAAATTGAACCTTATAGGGCTTTGTAATCCCCCAAGCTAATGTATAATTAAACCAAAGGAGTTATGAATTCCCCAAGTAATGATAGTTGGCTTGGTATATTGATATTACCTTACAAGTACAGTTAGTATGACGATACCAATAATGTATGCCTAAATGTGTATTATGGTTCAATGAATGAGAGTGTGTGATAAATGTTTTAATTAAGCTTTAATGAGGGCTATGTATCTAAGTCATGAAAATCGAGGTCCAGCGAGACAAACTCTGGAAACCATAGTTGCCAATGAAGGGGTCTAAATTACCAGGTAGTTTGAGTCCCTCTTATTATTATTATATAATTGGGAGGTTCAAGTCCCCAATATTATATTACATGATTTGGTGTTTCAATCACCTTAGTATATCAGGAGGTTCGATTCCCCCATGGTGCATATATGCATCCTCTAATTCGTGTGGCTACACCCACTAGGGCCCTTCCATCTAGGGAAGATCTTTACCCATATAGACTATAGGTGCCTTCTTATGACGGTTGAGCTCCACAATCTAGGATAATGTTTTAAAGTACATGCTAAGCCTTGTTTTCTTTCTCAACATATTATTTATATATGTATGTGATGATGTTCACATGGATTAGAATTTAATTTGACTTGGATTTTTTTATCCTTTATCCCTATGTTACATGCTAGTGCTTAATCCACCAACCTTCTTTGGATATTATATCGCCACACGGTACAAGCACTAGAGATACTTCTATTTTTCTTACATAATTTTAGGTGGTTCTTCTCGATTCATCGATCATTGGTTGTGAAGTGGTGAGCTTTCATTCTCCAAAATAATTGGACATTTCATCAATTTCCATTTATAGATTAGAATTGAGAGTTCATATTATCACTATTATTGCCATTGTCATTTTGAGGGTCGAGGGCATGTCTTAACACATTATTGATTTTAGTTTTCTTAGAAGGCTTTATTGATTACTTTGGACTTGGGTGGTAATGTTGGTTAGTACATATGGTAGGTTATCGGTTATCTTTTATAGACATGTCTAAAATTCATTTAATTTTACCTTAAGTTATCTTTTTATATGTTTGGAATGCAGGCACTATTAGGCATTGCGTGGTGTTTTGGTTTTGTACAAGGGGTGGTCTCCGGTTCATGATGGACTTGAAATGCTGGTCATAGCTAGGCCCTTGTTTGGATCATACAAAACTTGATATTAGAGCTTAGATTTGGTTTCATTGGGTGTCCATAAAGTCCTATTAAGTAGGGTCTCTTTTATGGGCATGTGGTGATCCATACTTATAGGTGAGGGGATACGAGGTATTTAGGAATATTTCCATTTCTTGTTATTCTATTTTGGGATATAGATTCTATGATCTTGTATCTCCTCAAATTCCCATATGTTCTCTTTTTTTAACATGCCTTCAAAAAATTTGATGCTCGTGGAAACTCTTCTATCATATCTGAGGACAATATAGATGAAGCTTGTGCTACTGAAGGAGTTCAGACCCAATCTAGGGTCACTGCTTTTGATTGACCTAGTGGAGCTCCATTGGTTCCCCCTATCCCTCTTTGGATACCTTAAATTGGTGTGTCTAATGCAAAGTTTTGCCAATCAATCCATTTGCTTACCCAGTTAGTGGCCTCTGAGACTGAGCATGTTGCTTTTATTGCTCCATCTTCTGAGGTCACTAGAGCTAGACAATTTATGAGGTTGAGTCATCCAATTTTTATTAGTTCTAATGTTTAGGAAGATCCTTAAAATTCATTGATGAGATAGAAAAGTTTTTCTATATGATTCATTTTACTAATGTGGAGGGTGTGGAGTTTGCTACTTATTAGTTGAAAGATATGACATATCAGTAGTTTGAGAAATGAGAATAGTCTAGGGGTGATGATGCTGAGTTTGTTTTGTGGGATGACTTCTCCAATGGTTTTCTTGATCATTTCTTTTCTCAAGAATTAAGGCAAGAAAGAAAGAGAGTAAAGGAGTATGCCTTTATGTTACATCAATTGTAGCAATATGCTTCAAAATTAGTGTCTAGCATTAGGGTTAAAATGAAAAAATTTTCCTCTGGGTTGTCCTATGATTGTATCTTGGAGAGCAAGGTCGCCTTGTTGAACAAGTATATGAACATATATAGACTTGTGTATATATGTATCTAGTGGAAGAGAAAAAGAAAAAGCAAGCAGAGATGAGTGAAAGGTAGAATAAGAAGATTCAATATTTGGATCTGGGTGGAGGTCAGCAACAGAGAGATAGAGATGGTGTAAAATGGTCTAAAAAGAAGTGGGTTATTTTTGGTTACTACTCAACGACTAGTGCTCCTTATCCAAAGCCGCTGGGTGATCATTTTTCAGAATAGTGTTTGTCCCAGGGCACAAGGTTCCCAACCTCAGGTTAGTAAGGCTCAGTTATCTCTATCATATCCCTCTTTTAGGTTTTATGGTTAGGTGTATCATGTTATTCATGATGAGGGGAGTAACAAGTGTTTTAAATATAGTCAGATTGGTCATATACAAAGGGATTTTCCTTCTAGGGTTGCTTCTGGGCAAATAAGATCTATGTTGCTACGTCTTTAGCTCCTGCGCAAAAGGGTGCTACTTTTACTTTTGGCTCCGGCACTGGTCAAAATCATCTAGACGATCTTACCACCCATCAAGATTCTGAGGTAGCCCCTGATGTTGTTACTGGTATGCTTATACTTTTCTATCATGATATATATTTTCTAATTGATCCTAAGTCTAGATGTTCATTTAGTTTTTGATCCTGAGTGTATTCTAGATTCCTTCTATGTGTCCACTCTAGTAGGTTACTCTATTATTGCTTAAAGGATCTATAGGAGTTGTGTGACGTCAGTCTGTGGTAGGGAGACCTTGGTGGATCTAATAGAGTTGGACAAGTTAAACTTTGATGTGATTTTGGGGATAGATTTGTTGCATTCATGCAATGCGTCTCTTGATTGTCAGACCGAAGGGTCAGTTTTCACTTCCCTAATTAGAAGGTGGTCAAGTGGGAAGGTATTTACCTAGTGCATAGAAGAAGGTTCATTTCATAATTTAGAGGCTAAAAATTGATTTCCAAGGGGTGCCTCTACCATCTAGTGCATGATAGGGATTCTAGATCCAAAGGTCCTTCTTTGCAATCTATCCCCGTGGTCTGTGAATTTCTTAAGGTGTTCCCTAATAATCTTCCTGGTATTCCCCTAATGTAAAAATTGATTTTGGGATTGATCTTCTTATAGGAACTCATCTTATCTTTATCCCTCCTTACAAAATGGCTCTTGTTAAGTGGAAGAAACTTAAGGGGAAGTTGAAAGATCTTCTAGATAAAGGCTTTATCTGCCCTAGTATTCTCCCTGGGGTGCTCTAATTCTCTTTGTGCGTAAAAAGAATGGGTCCTTTTGGATGTGTATAGATTATCACTAATTAAATCGGGTGACTGTGAAGAATATGTATTTACTTCCTAGGATAGATGATCTCTTTGGTCAGCTTTAGGGTGCTAAGTACTTCTCCAAGATTGATCTTCGATTAGTTTACCATTAATTGAAGATTAGGTAAGTGGATATCCGTAAGATTATATTTCAACCTGGTAAGGTCATTTTGAGTTTTTGGTGATGTCATTTGGTTTGACTAATGCCCAAATAACATTTATGGATCTTATGAATTGGGTAGTCCATTAGTTCTTGGATTTGTTCGTAATTGTATTTATTGATAGTATTTTGGTGTATTTTAAGAGTAAAGTGGATCATGACATTCCTCTCCGTATTGTGTTGCAAACCTTTAAAGATTAGTAGTTGTGTGCAAAGTTCTCAAAGTGTGAGTTTTGGTTAAATGTTTTGACTTATCTATGTCATGTTTTTTCTAGTGAAGGTTCATGGTGGTTCAACAAAGAGTTGTGATGGCTAAGAAGTTGCCTAGACCCACGACTCCAACCAAGATTCAAAGCTTCTTTGTTTTACCCAATTATTATAGAAGTTTTTTGGAAAGCTTCTCTTCTACTGTTGCCCCATTGACTAAGTTGACTTAGAAGAAGATAAAGTTCTTATAGTCAGATGATTATGAGTGTAGTTTTGAGAAGTTGAAAGATAAGTTAACTTTGGCACTAATTTTGACTCTATCCAAGGGTACTGATGGTATTGTTGTTTATTATGATCTATCCCTGGTAGGACTGGGTTATGTATTGATACATCATGGAAAGGTGGTTGATTATTCTTCAGGCAGTTGAAGGTACACGAGAAGAACTATCTTACTCATGATTTGGATTTGTTGGCTATGGTTTTTTCCTTAAAAATTTGGCATCACTATTAATATAAAGTCCATGTTGAAATCTTTATGGACCATAAAATTTTGTAGTATGTCCCAGAAAGTGTTGGACCATTAGGTAGAGGAGATGGCTTTAGTTTTTTAGAGACTATAACATGAGTATCCATTATCATCCAGGTAAAGCTAATGTAGTTGCTGATGCTCTTAGCAGGTTGTCCATGGAAGCTTATCTCATGTAGATGAGGAGAAGAATGGACTGGTGAAGGATATTCACCATCTGGCTAATCATAGAGTTCATCTCTTATACTTTGAGAATGGTGGTAGGATTTAAGTGGTAGCAAAATCATCTCTTAGTGGTGGGGTGAAGAATAAACAGATGATGAACCCTATCTTAATATAGATTATGGATGTTGTAGGTCACCAGAAGGAGATGGATTTTGAAATTGGTGGTGATGGTATCTTGAGGTAACCAAGGCTGGTTATCCATTCCAGATGTTGATGGGTTGTAAGAGAGGATTTTGGTTGAAGATCATGAGTTGAGGTATACTATTTATTCTGGTTCCACAAAGATATATTATGTCATAAGAGAAATTTATTTGTATAGTAACTTGAAGAGGGATGTGGCTCATTTTGTGGCTAAGTGTTTGGTTTGTCAGCAAGTGAAGATAGATCACTTGAGGCTTGGTGGGTTACCTCAATAGATTGAATTTCCTATTCAGAAATGGGAAGTGATTAATATGGATTTTGTTACTTGTCTTCCATGGTCTTGTTATTAGTTTGATTCCATTAGGGTCATCGTGGATAGAATGACTAAGTCCGCTTATTTCTTGCCAGTGCGGATTAATTATTCAGCGAAGGATTATGTAATATCTCCATTGAGTATATCATAAAGTTTTATGGTGATCCAGTTTCTATCATATCTGATCAAGGTACTCAGTTTTCATCTCGCTTGTTGTATTCTTTTCAGCGAGGTTTGGGGACAAAGGTGAACCTTTGTACTGATTTTCACCCTCAGATGGATAGATAAGTAGAGAGGATGATACAGACTTTATAATATATGCTAAGATCTTATGTGATTGATTTTGGTGGTAGTTGGATTAACCATTTTCCTCTCATTGAGTTTGCCTATAATAGTAGCTATTATGATAGTATTAGGATAGCTCTATTTGAGGGTTTATATGAAAGGAGGTGTAGGTATCCTACTGGGTAGTTTTAGGTTAGTAAGATTAATTTGTATGGTCCCGACTTGGTTTACTAAGCTATAGAGAAGGTATTGGTGATGCTAGGCTTAAGACCACCAAAAGTGGCCAAAAGTCCTATATGGATATAAGGTGAAAGAATGTGGAGATTAATATGAAAGATTTGGTGTTCCTGAAGGTATCTCCTATGAAGGGAGTGATGCATTTTGGAAAGAATGGGAAGCTCAGTCCCCATTATGTTGGCCTATATCATGTTTTGAGAAGACTTAGAAAGGTTTCTTAAGAGTTGCATTTGCCGTCAAGTATGAGTTCTATCCATTCGGTGTTCCATGTGTCGATGTTGATAAAGTGTGTAGGTGATCCTTCCTTAGTTGTTCCTCTGGAAAGCGTGGGTGTCTCAAATTCCTTGGCCTATGAGGATGTCCCGATTGAGATTTTGTATGGGAAAGTTTCTCGGTTGTGAGCAAAGGATGTGGCTGCGATGAAGGTTCTATAGAGGAAGAAAAAGGTTGAAAAGGGCACTTGGGATGATGAAGAGGACATGAAGTCCAAGTACCCATTCTTGTTTCCTTTTTCAGATAATTGTTCATGAGGTATGTGTATTCCTTAATATATTTGTTTTTTGTCTTTGTTAAAGCTCATGGATGTTGTGTTTGGAGTCAAATCGTACTAAGGGATACCTTGTCTCATTATTTGGGGAAGAATCATCCTAAAGGGGGGAGAATGTAACACTCCAAATTTTGGGACCTTGAAAATTTCTAAAATTTAATCCTCACTGTCCTGACTATGACTTCCCCTATGAGTTGTAAGGAGTCTTGATGAGTCATAAGGACACTTGTAACAACTGACGGTTTATTTTCCATATTTTTAATGAGGGTACTTTGGACATTTCCCTTTTATTGCAATAATAAACCACAACCTATAATCATACTTGGGACCATTTTCATCCAAAATACACTCTCTTCTCTCTCAAAATTCCATTAAGCATTAATACTAAGGGTATCCAAGAAGTGGGTCAAATAGACCTTCAAGGGTTGAATTCTATCCATAATCTTGGGTATTTCATGCATGTTACTCTTCCCTAATTATTACTTTGCTAAAAGCATGTGTTTTAAAGTATTATTCATATGTTTTTTATATGAGTTTTGGAACATGGTTTGAGGGTTACGAATGTTTGTGCTTGAACAATGTTTTCTTATGGTTTACATATATTTGTTCAAGCTTTAATTATGGTTTTGAACTTGTGGGGTGAATGGAAATGAAGAATAAACTCAGGGATCAAGATTTCCTCTAATTTGTGAATATTGACAGTAAAAGTATGTATGACCTTTACCTCATATTGTAAAATTGGTTTTGAATATGAAAAGTATGCACATAGAACTACTCTTGAACTATTGCACAATGTGAAAAGTTAATAAATTATAATGATTTTGAATTGAACCTTATGGGTTTATGTTATTCCCCAAGCTAATGTATAATTGAACCAAGGGGGTTATGAATTCCCCAAGTAATTATAATTAGTTTGGCATGTTGATGTTATCTTGCAAGTACAATTGGAACGACGATATCAACAATGTATGCCTAAATGTGTCTTACGGTTCAATGAACGGGAGTGTGTGATAAATCTTTTAATTAGGCTTTAATGATGGTTGTGTAGTTGAGTTGTGAAAGTGGAGATCTTGAGGGACAAATATTTGTAACAATGGTTACCAACGCGGACGTCTAAATGATTGGGTAGTTTGAGTCCTCCTTATTATTATTATTATATAATTGGAAGGTTCATGTCCCTCATATTATATTACATGATTGGGTGCTTTAGTCACCTTAGTATGTTGGGAGGTTCGAATCCCCTATGGTGCTTATATATATCTTCTAATTCGTGTGGATACACACACTGGGGCCCTTCTATCTAGGGAAAAGATGGACCCATGTAGCCCGTGGGTGCCTTCTTATGACAATAGAGCTACACAATCCAAGCTAAAGTTTTAAAGTACATGCTAAGCCTTGTTCCCTTTCCCAGCATATTATTTATGTATGTATATGATGATGTTCACATGACTATGAATTGGATTTGACTTGGCTTTATTTTTTCCTCTATCCCTGAGTTACATGCTAGTGCTTAATCCACAAACCATTTGTGGACGTCGTATCCCCACGCGATGCAGGCTCCGGAGATACTTTTATTTTTCTTGCACAGTGTTAGGTGGATTGGCTTGATTCGTCAGTCGTTGTTGTTGAAGTAGTGAATTTTCATTCTCTGAAAGTCTTGGACATTTCATTAGTTTCTATTTATAGATTATAATTTACAAACTGGCTTAGGCTAGTAGCACAAAATGAATGAAAAAAGTAAATATCTCTTAAGAATTTCCTATGGCCTCCTAAAGATTAAAAATAAATGTCATCGTTCTCATCTGTCGGACTTTAATGGACACTAGCTTTTATACCAACAAAACCAGTGAACCAGGCTTTGATACCAATTTGTCATGACCCAATTTCACGAGTCATAATGGTACCTACTTTAACCCACAAGTAGGTAAGCCAAACCATAGCCAGAAATAAATAGAGGTTTGATTGTCCGAAAGTAGAGTAAATACCAAAATTATGCAAGTAATTGATTACAAGCCATAAAATACGAAAATGATAGCATAGGTGGAGATAATAAGGAATAGAGTAGAAATATCTCATGACCTAGTAACATCAGTACAAAAGACTTTAGTAAATTAATAAGACTTATAATAGTATCAATTATTTAATAGTGAAAGACCATCCAAAAATAAAATAAGGAGAGAAAGTCAGCTTCGGCTCCAAAAGCTCATCCTATCTTCGAACTACAACCGACACTAGTACAAACATCAATGATGGAAACTAGTACTCAGATATACATCAGAAAAATCTTTAGAAGGGTAGTATGAGTACAAAAACAATGGTTACTTAGTATGCATCATCAACTGATTGAGCTAAAACATAATAAGTGTTCAATAAGGTGCGAGATGGTAAACTAAAGAAAAGACGTATGGAAAATCAAGAATAGTGCACCAATTACTAAAAATAAATCTCCAAGTAAATAATATCGATGAGAATGTAATAAACTATAGCCTAACTAGACACTCATAAGCCCAGAAGATGCAAACAAGAGTAAATAATCCAATTGAGCCCCCATAAGCCTGATAGATGTAATTAAGGAAGAATTACCAAAAATAATAGTCCTAAAATATCCAAATCTAGAAACTGTAACCATGGATTCTCCCTTGTCATAAAGACTGAACTTGAACTAGATCCTTAATCTTTATAAGTAACCCCCTAATGTCGGAGTTGTATCAAAAATTGAATCTCAAATAGTAGATTTAAAAGAGAATTAGTATAACAGGTATCAAACTCAAACTGGTCTTAATATCATAATTGCTAGACTTGAATCGGTCCTAATATAAATCTATGGTACAAATCTAGTCATAATTCATAAACTATCTAAATTATTCCTAAGGTTCAAGAATATAAATATGATGATAGAAAAGGGCCACTTAGGTCTACAAGGAGCTAACAATAATATTGACCTAAAAGGAGCCAAAAGACCTCACTTCTAACCTAAAAAATCCATTCTTACACAATTTCTACCCCAAGCTAGACTAAAGTTCCAAATTCCCGCTACAAGGTGCTAAATAAGTTTCATTAAGTCATATGGTATCCATTCAACCCAAGGAATGGATGGATAGGTTGAATTCACCTAAATACGACTCACTAACTGACTAATAACCTAAGCATTTCCAATTGAGTTTTAATTTCTCAACCCAAGACTTTCATAATATTATATAGATACCATAATAAAGCTCAATCTATAAGGAGAGTAAGTCTAGCCTACTTAGACGCTAAAGAATGCCTGATAAATCTTTCTAAATTGGGGGGTTTTCCCTTCTGAAAAGCCTCTACATGATGCCACTCTTTCAAAATAGTGATATACACATTAATAGAAGAATAATTCTACCCATATTGAATTTTTATGCTTTGCATCCAAAATTGAGTCAAAATCCCATATGGGGTCTACTTGCTGAATCATAATTGAAATCGTCAACATGTCCCTCTATTCTCAAGGATCTTTTATCCTAAATAATGAGTAAATTCTAAGCTCAAACAACACAAAAATCAACCCATCAAAAAGCTAGGGATTTAAGTCTAAATCAGAGAATTAAATAAGGAATTAGAAAGAAACTTATGTAAAACAAAAAGGAGAAACATCCCTAACACACTCTCTAACTCACCTTGAACCCCATTGGTCTCTACCTGTTTGGGTTTTATTGTACTTAGGCTTTGAGATAATGAGAGAAAATAGGTAAAGAGTGAAAAAAATACCTCTAAAACAATAGCTTAAGCGACCATTTGACTGCTTAAGTGATTACCACTAAAGTTCTATACAGTTGTTTAACGGACTCGTTCCCTAGGCTTATCTTAACTAAACTATACAAGATGTTGCTTAAGTGACATTTGCTAAAGCGGTTAGGTTTCTAATAAAGAAATAGGGTCCAGTCTTATCTTAGTCGCTAAAGTGACTACTTGACTGCTAAAGTGACTATCTTGGCTACTTAAGTAAATTCCGCTTAAGTGACCAAAGGTTTATTTAAGCAGATGCATCGGATGAAACTTTGTTTTTTCTATGTTTCCATCAACCCCTTGGGATTATTTGAAATCCTGTGAATGCAAATAAACTACTTACCATATCAAATTCACTTTTCAAACATAATAAAATTATCTAAATTTCCATCTATGTTTATTTTAATGAAATATGGGCCTTACACCCAAAGGACACTTTTACTAAATTCATCCAATAGTCCAAAATAAGTCAAAAATCCTTGGAATCAAAACCAAAAGGACCCCTAGACTAAATTGACATTTTGGATATGATGAAATTATTAGAGGTAGCATAAGATGTTGTTACCCTAAAGTTAATGCCTAATAGCCAATTTTTACCAATGAAGAATTCAAAATAGGGAATTGGCTTTAAAACCAAATGATTACCTAGTAATCTAACTATAACTGTAGCAAGTCCAAAATGACTTGGGGGCAGCTAGAGGAAACTCTAAATAAAGAAAAAGTATAGAACCATTAAAAATGACCTAGAGTGTCATTACATAGCAATAACACTTGAATGATGGATTTACACAAGAAGGTCGTTGTCCCTTATGGTAAAGATCATAGTATATTTGTCCTACCTAAGGTTATATATTAAAGGTAGAACAAAGAAAGGATTTATTATATGTTATAGTTAGATAAGATGTTCTGGTGTGTCTCTTTGTAGTATTCCTCGACATTTTAGCTTGTAGAGATGTTAGAATAGTGCAAGATTCTTAATTGATAGGTTACATAAAAGTTCATAAACTAGTTATAGTGATAAGCTTGAATGTTATGATGATAACATATGGATGGATGCATTATTCACAAGTGGATTCTTTATTATAACTCGAGGATAGTTGTTTGAGGTTTAAAGATGAAGTAGTATTCTTGGATGAATGTCCCTATAGAGATGTAGAGTATAAATCTCGTGGTTTAGAACAGTACGATCATCTTACATATAGCACTTTATGAATGTGAGTTAGGCTTGAATATTTTAACGGAATTTAGGTAGAATCAGACTTTGTTAGGAAAAGTTATATGTACCCTTGTAAGAGTTACAAATGGAAGCTAATGAATTATGGTATTCAAAAAAAGGAACATAGTTGAGAAGTATTCCTAAGATAAAATCCATCAGTTGTATTGTGTAAGGTAGAGTATTCATATTGTTACTTGGTGCTTAGGGTACGTATGTTTCATGTTATATTGCTTCAGATATATTGACACTTAGATTCAAATATATATCATTTAGACTTTATAAACCCATTTCATCTGACTAAGATACTCAGACCGTATTAGAGTTTTTTAGTCAGATGTCTCACATGAGTCAGCCCATGATTATTTTCTAAGAATGTTATGAAAAATTTTGATTAGAATGTTTGAGGTAACAACTTTCTTCCTATAGTGACTCTTCTAATATTTTATTTCATAATGTATCATCCTATAGTTCCATCTGTATATTCATGTCAACATTAGTGCTCATGTACTTCATATTCTAGTTCCAACCCTCAGTATGATTCTGTTAAGTTAAGATTATCAAAATTTTATGTGTTAATTTTAGACTTAGAGATAATTTAAGAACGATTGATCATAATAGCGAGATACAGTAACACATTAGAAATTCATGCCTAGGAATACTTAGTGTTTGGTAGGGAAAACATAATTTGAAATATGAATTCCCAGGTTCACATTAGAGGGTTCAAAAGTCATGAACCCAGACCATAAATTGTAGTACAAACCATGAATCCAACCTACGAGCCACCATTATTGGCATTATCCTTGATCTTATTATTCATTTAGAGATAGGGTGAGCTTTCATATTCTAGAATTAATCCTCCTCCTTATGCTATTTTTTGTTAGTCTTTCATTATATTAGACTACATTTATATTTGACACTAGCCAATAATAAATTTTTATTTAGTGGTCTAGTACCGACCTTACCAAACCATGATGAAACTTTTTTTGTATATTTTTTTATTTTCCCTTTTTATAGTATGTCTGTTTTTATTAATATCATTATCTTTTGCTATGGAGTGTTTCCACTATATGCCTATATTCTATATTCTCTTATCTTTCACTGATTAGCCCATTACTTATTATTTTGTTTTATGGCTTGGCTTACATTCTAGTGGGTTAAAGTAGGTGAAATCATGACTTGAGAAATTAGGTTGTGACATAACATGATAGTTCAATTTGATATTCAGATCCCAAGAGGATTTTCACTAGCTTTAAGGTTAGGTTTACCTTGCTGGAGCATATTCAGGGCTACCGATTTGAGGATAGTAGACTTTGTATTATTTGACGTGAAGTGTTGAGAGGTGAGTCTAGGAGAACTACCTTATATTCGATGGGATTCTGAGATTCAGTGATTGCATTTGTGTTTTAATGGTAAAAGACTTGATTGAGTTGATTCTTTGGGTAGCTCATAACTCCAGATAATTTTTTCACCCTGGGACAACTAAGATGTATAGAGATTTGATGCAATATTAATGGTAAAGTAGTATGAGGAGTGATATAGTGGACATTGTTACTCAGTGTTTTGTTGTCTGTAGGAAGCGATAGAGTATTTGAGACATGGTGGATTGCTTTAGAGGCTACCTATTTTGGAGTGGAAATAGGAGCAAATTAGTATGGATTTCATGCGTGTTTTGACTCATATCGCCTCTAGTTCTAATAACATTTGTGTCATCATAGATTGATTCACCTATTTATATTTGATAGGTGGTTCATCTTCACGAAGTACCTGTATCTATTATCTTAGAAAGAGGCTCCCATATTACTTCTAGCTTTTGGAAGGCTATATAGGAAGATTTACATACCTAGGTTGATTTTACCACTACTTTCCATCCATATATGGCCAGTCATACAGAGGAACTATTTAAATTTTGGAGGATATGCTCCATGCTCATTATATAGACTTCAGAGGTCAATGGGAATAATTTTTATTATTAGCGGTGTTTTCCTACAATAATAGCTAACTTTTAAGTATTCAGATGGCGCCATTTAATGTGTTGTGTAGTATTCACTGTCGATCTTCCCTGAGGATCATTGAGACCATATAGATAAAGACTTGTGGTCCGGATTTGCTTTCTAAGTCTTTAGAATATGTTAGGGTGATTCAGGATAGGCTTTGAATTGCTCGAAGTAGGTATAAAAAGTATACTAACAATAGACTTTGTGCCTTGAAATTCATAGTTGTTGACCAACTCTTCTTAAAATATTGCCCATCAAGGGCATTATGAGGTTCAAGAAGAGATGCAAGCTCATCCCTTAGTATGTCAGACCATTTGGGATACTTTAGATAATTAGAGAGTTGGCTTATTATTTAGCTTTTCTTCCAACCTTTTTAGCCATCCATTGAATTTTCCATGAATCTATGTTGTAGTTTTATGTTATGGATAAGTCTTACGTACTTAAGAAAAACTCAATTAGTTGGTGAGAGTTGACCTTTGTTAAGGAGCCAGTATCCATCTTAGGAAATAATGTTAGATAATGAGATTCTACAAACATTTCATTGGTTATGGTTTAGTGGAGACACCCTAAAGCCTAGGAGGCTACTTAGGATACCAAGCAATTGAAATGGAGCAAATATCCCTACTATTCAAGCCTTTAAGTACTTCTTACTCCTTTACTTTAGCCTATGAAAGTTCTTTTAATAGTGAACATTGTAATGACCCTATATGTCATTTCCACCATCATTGTGCTTTTTATATATTTAGAGCATTCCTATAGGTTTTAAAATTAATTTATGAAATATTGGATTGACAGTTCGGCTATTGGGTAATTCATTTGGTTTTTAGATCTATTTCATTGTTTTGGAGCATTCACTATTAAGAATAGGATCTTAGACCTAAACCTTAGGTAAATGACGTTAGATGCCAATTTTGATTGTCTCAATATCTTTGGAGCTTTAATTTTAGGATTGGGATACCCTTGGTTTGGGTCCCGAGGCTTCTGCATTTGTTTTGGCCTATTAGGTGTATTTTGGCAAAAAATGGCCTTACATTTGTAGGGGTCAGGGATTTTAACCTCGACATTCATGGGCCATCCTTTGAATTTATTATTAAGAGTCAAGCATAGCCAGTCCATCCTTCTTCTTCATGATTATGGTGGGTCGGCTTCATTATTGAAGGTCTATTTAGGCTAGCTCTTGCCTTCGTGCCATGGTCCTGCATTCACAAAGAAGGATCCATAATAGTATGCAAATACTCACCTTTGTTTCCAACTTTACTTTATAATTTCTAAACATCATTGTTGTCTCTTTGGAGTTTAGATATTTTGTAATAATCGATACATAAAGCTCGTATTAGAGAAGGGAAGTGATTGTAAGTATTTTTGCATGTTTTTTTTGTAAGTTAGAAATCCAAATTTTGCTTTAAAATGTAGTTTAGAATTTTTCTTCTTTGAATTCTATTGGAACTATTTTTGTATTGAATTGGACTTAAATTTTAGGGAAACTGATACGTGATCTAAGAGAGGTTTTTCTAATGGTTTCAATATTGTAATTTTGTAAGTGGGCCTATCTTGGATTTGTAGTCTGATTTTTGACTTGGAGATTATACACGCAATATTGGTATCTTTTGTAAATAGCCTTTGGAATTATGAAGTCCTCTTATTGGAATGTTCCTTATACTATTCTAGCGAAAGAAGTTCCTTACCTTTTGTTTTTCTAGTGATTGGTGCAAACTTCCTTCCTTATTCTCATAGGCTTAATCAACATAGAGAACAGTGTGCTTGTATATGAGTAGGATTTTATGACTCACTGTAGTCCTTCGTCCATAAGACTTTAGGTGTAATGATGCTTCAATTATATGACCATATATGTATTGATCCGTTAATATAATAGGATTTGACCACCCTTAATGGATTTGAATTGGTATGTAGTTTGATTGATACTTTACCTCATACTTGCTTCTTTGAAACCATGACTCTTCAATGTATTAGATTCATCAAAACTTAATAAAATTGGTACTTCTTATTTTTTCCCATCTTGAAGTGTAAAACCATATCATGATAGTGTGGCAGCAGTTGGAGCTTTCTCGAAGGGAAAAACTCTGGAGTAGAGAATTATACAAGCTTTTAGCGGCGACCACATACGCTAGGATTACCTTTCTCTTAGATTATGCTTCATTATGTTATTAGTGTAGTATTGTGCTAGTTATGGGTGGGTACTTAAGGCACGATTGTTGTTTTAGAATTTATTGACTAATTTAGCCAATTAAGGGCCCTTTTGAGAGAATTCTACCCCGCTTTCCATTATATTAACCTATTATTATCCTTGGAATTGGTTTTAGTATACTTAGAACCTTGGGATCAGATTTAAGAGACTTAGACTACATCTGGTTAGGTAATTACCTTAGGTTTGGTTTTCGAGACTAGTAGTGAGCTCCATCGGCCTTTTTTTTTTTGACAAAATACCTAGAATAGATCTTAGTTAATCTAAATGATGACTTTTTGTTACCTTAGACTAATTCTTGAGTATAGGATGACTTATTCTCTATCAAGATCCATATCTAGCCTTGTTAACCTAAGAGGGGTAGTATTTATTTAGCCATAAGCCACACTCTTGGCTTAGAGAATAGAAACCATATCTCCTTTAAAGACTTGATAGCATCTTATATATAATAACTAGTTGGACTTAGTTGGTGTTATACTCATAGAATATTGGTACTTTTTAGCTTATTTTTTAGTTCCAATTTGAGTCCGCTATCTGGCAGTTTTGTTATTATTATTCTTTAGTTTTGGTTTGAGACCGACATTTTACTATTATAATATTATTCTCTCATTTCAAGTTGAGTATGGCATTAGTGATCTATACAGCTACTGGTTTGGGAGTTTGAAATATGCTAAAACCCAGTAAGACATGGGATTACAATTGAGAAGGAGTTTTTGGTATACTTATCACTCGATGGCTCATATTACACTTATAATCATTACTATTCTATCTTTATATTAGTATTACACTTGTTATTATCCACCAGGATTAATGGGGTTAGGTTGTATTATTTTCCTTTTTCATTTTCTCTTGTTGGGCTTTTAAGGGCCAAACTAGGTTATAGTTAGACTTTATTTTTGCTTCAAATTACTTGTTCTACATATTTACCGCATCCGCTCAACATGATCTACTATTTCTATTTCTACCCTATTATTCCTAAATTTAGTTACATTCTTGCACTTTATTGCACTTTTATTATAATTTAGCTTAGTCAGCCTATGATGCCTACCGAGTACCTTTTGTTTTGGTACTTATACTACACTTTTGCATCTCTTCCCTAATGTAGATCTTAGTGCGAGTCAACAATACTAATGGTATCCTCAGGTCGTGATGTTGTTCTGAGCTAGGGTGAGCTTTTAGAGTCTAGAGTTGATCCTCATCCTTCTCTTATTTTTGGATAGTTTTTTTATATATTCCGAGACTAAGTTGTACATTTTGTACTATCTAGTACTCTTTTTTATTTGGTGGCTCTTGTACCAACCTTACCAAGACATGGGAGAACTCATTTTGTATATTTTGTCCTCTTTCCTCTGTTGTATAGTATGTTTATGTTTATTTACATTGTTTTCAGTTGATCCATATTTTCATAACATGACTCAATCCCTTTATTTCCTATCTTTCGCCAGATAGCCTATTACTTGACATTTCGGGATACGGTTTGGCTTACTTACTACATGTATAAAGCAAGTGCAATGTTGACTCGAGAAATTGGTTTATGAAATTTATTGATATAAAAATATAACCAAAACAAACTAGGAAAACTTAGCTATATTAGTACTCCACGGACTGTAATTCATATCCACAGTATGTGGAGGATTGAAGAAAACCATCAATTACCCATTTTAGGTCTGGAAATTGTAGATAAGTGATGCCACCTAAACTACGCATCTCAAAAAGTATAAAGCAGTCACTGAATAAAATATATAGAACCCAACAAGGTTGTGGTCAATCCCACAAGGAATAGGTTGAAATTCTATCAAGGTTTTTTTTACATAACTTCCAATTTATTAAATAAAAAGGAGGTTTTGTAAAAGTAAATAATAGTAATAGTTGTTGGTTTATTGGAATGTGATAAATATGAGATGACCGCTAGTATTGCGATACCCATGACATCATAACTATATAGGCTATTCGAGCTAGCAGACAACTGATAACGTACACCTACACCATTTAAATTGATAGAGGACAATCATTGTCAATAGCTCAACTTATGCTAAGGTCAAATACATGAGGAGCGAAATTAGATTTCTAGTCCTATGGGTGTTAATAGTTGCTAAAAAGATACTAGTAATGTAGACAAAGTAACATACATGATTTAAAATTGGAGTTGATTTAGAACAAAGGTTGATCAATATCTATTCAAGTTAACAAGCTAAAGGCAATAAATGTGATTAATAATTAAAAATGAGAATGATCTTGGGATTATGTATACCTAAGGGCAAGTTATACATGGGTGCATAATGAATTGATTCTAATTCTAGTCACTAACGATATGGTAGGCTTGGTTGAAAGTGTTGAGGTTAGTTTGTCAACAAAGCCTCAAGAATATCACTCATTGACCCTTTCGAGTACCTAACGAGTGTGTCACTTAAAACCACCTAATACCTTAATTGGGCATCCCTATTTCTAGGAAGATGCCCAAGACAGAACTAACTCTCTACACACCTTATTTCTAAGATTGTGAAAAGATAGCAAACTACATCCATTATTGTCCATTATTTCTTTGTCACTCATATTCCTCTTTCAAGGATGATATGAGTTCAAAAATTTCACTTACGTCTCTCTTTCAAGAATGATGTAAGATTTCAAGAATTTGGGGATTTCACCCACAAATTCATTTTGTGCATTTGATATCTTCACCCACAAATCCCAACTAATTCAAACAAGCAATAGTGAAACTCATCATCAATAAACTAGATTACACAAATACATCATAACCCACACATAATTGCAACTTAGTTCAACATAATCCCAAGACAAGGAAATTTAGCTACTTATGAAGTAAAGACGAAGAAATATACCACAAGGTTCATTCAAAAGATCCATAATAATGGAGGATAAGAAGATTCTTCTAATTACGCTCCAATTTCTCTAACTCAATATGGAAAATTCAAATACAAAAGTTTATCCAATTAGTAGGGTTAGAAAGTTGCCAAAGTTCAATTATTCAAACTGTAAAATACCAAATGGGAAAGGGTTTTAGCATTATAAGGGATTTAGGGTTAGTTGGGCAAACTGACAGAATAGCCCCTGGGCATAAACCCGCCTAGCTGCGATCGCAGCTATCACGACTGCACTAAGAATACCCCATTTGCGGACCCTTAACCAATCTTAACTGACTTTGATCATAGTAACATAGACCAAATTCTGCTCTAAGTCTTCCAGCTGCATTTCTCTTCTCTTTTTGATCATTTTCAGCTCAAATCCACATATTTCTTTGTCATCACACGTAAGCCTGCAAAATATTAAAATTAGTGCATTTAATCACAAATTTGTCTCATTCACATGTTTAAATAGTAGTAGTGTGCACGAATTTTGAATGCAAATGAGTGGTAAATTCACCACTCGTCAACAATCCCAACTTAAACATTTGCTTGTCCTCAAGCTACACTACTTCTCATACAATGAAACAATGTAAATTTAAGCCTGTATATCCTAATGATCACAATGACCTCAAACTTAATTGCTACCACAAGTGGCTTTTCAAACATGGAGAAAGCTATTCTCACGACACATCTTAACATGAAATACAATTTTCAAGGATGTAAGGGACTTGAAAGAAAAATAATGGAACAATCACTAAAACTCTCGAAGTGACTCTCCATTGACCTCAACTTCACTATACTCCTCTTGTCTCATTTTTTAAAAGATGACAATATCACCCACCTCAATTTGTTTACATGGCTCCCCACAACAAGAAAAATCCCCCCACCCCAAATTATAAAATATGCAACAAGGGATTTATGTTTGAAACTCTCTCTCACACAAAGACTCCCAATGCTAGCAAGTACCATTCCATAGGCTTGCCCTTATTTTCAATCACCACTATAATGAATACACTTAGTTGGAGATCTCGAAGGTCTTTTTTGAGCTTGTAATGTAAGTTCAGGGAAGGGTAGGATATCACTTAGTAACAAAGTGGTTCACTCTCCCTGAACATCTACATCACACTATTCCATCCAACTTTTCACCATGGGCCACTTCTTTTGTTTTCACTTTTCACTAATGCCTATTTTAGCTACCTTGACTTACCCACCTTGTGGGAGGCATTCTTTATTCACTTATTTATTTTGAAATCTATGCCTCATTATTGTATTCATCATTCCTTTTTTCACTTTTTTTCATTTCTTAGCTCATAGGCATCTACTTACACTACCATGGCCCTAAGGTCATCTCTTCTAAACTTAGCACCCCCAACATAGGCATTTCTCCTCAATATTCATTTTTCATATTCAAGGAGGGTAGGGTTCAAGAGGCAGAAAAACTTTAAATAGACCAAGGCTTGTAACATGGTTGAAAATGAAAGGCTTAAAGGAACGAATTAGGTGACTAAGGGTATTATCCTAAGCATGGGTAGGCTACTTAGGCTATAGTGAGTGTCTATGTTCTCAAAGATGTCCTAGTGCCATTTCACCAACCAAGAATAATAAAAATTATCCTTGAGAGACTAACAGAGCATGTTCTAGATGGTACAAGTAGGCATGAGATTTAGACCAAAATACTTTCCACACATGGCATGCAAACTCCTCAAAGGGGATCAAACGCCCTTCCCACTAGAGACAAAAAAGAGAATCTACCAATTTCCAAAAGCCAAAGCTTTGCAGTCACAAAAAGAGGTAAAGTATTATTACAAGGCCACTCACGTCTGTGCCCTTAATTTTTGAAAATTTTGTAGATGGAGGAGAGTGTTTGCTTTGCATTTGCACCACACACAATTTACTATTCATGGCACCAAACCAAGTCGACGTCTCACATTTTAGCTTTCATACAAGCAAACCATATGGCTACTCAGACTTTGCCATAGGTATAAGTACGATCCCAAATCTAAAATAATACAAGTACTTAAATTTCCCTTGGATTTATAGCTTCGATGCTATGGGAACTCAGACTTCTCCTACGTCCATAGATCAAAACCCAATCACGATAATTTTACCTAAAGAATGTCGTCACTCAACCTATCATAGGGAAAGGCTCGTTTGATATCACCATAAAAAAAAATAAAGATAAAGTAAAAATCTAAAAATATAACAAAACGACTAATTCATGAAAATATGGCCACTATCAGAGTGCCGAAATATTACAACCCAAAAGAAATCATCAAAAATATCATCAAAACATCCTAAAATATCAAAATAATACAGTCCAATTTAAATGAATACAGAGACTGACACCCCTAACTAAGAAATTTCCAGTGTCATTATTGTATAAATAATAAAGTATACATAGAAATAAGGGTGCTCTCTAAAGCCGCATAGCGAGCTACACTCTCGCTCAGACTTTTTATCATCTCCTGCATCATCAGAACCAGACCACTCAGCTAAGCCTCATCATTGCTCTCCAATCTAGATGAAAGTATCTTTTCATGGGGTTTTAGGACCTATCATAGGCCCTTTAACCCCTTCCAAAGTTAGCAAAAGAACTTGTCCCCCTTCTTTTTTTTTTCTTCATATTCTCATGAGATTCCTGGAGCTCTCTATGAGACTACCAATTAATAATAAGTTCTCTCAATGTCCCTCAAGTAAACACCAAACTCCTCAAAGGTGTCGGCTGTGGATGACATGTAAGACTCTGGCTTCTCACCTGTCGACATGCCCAAGTTGATCATCCTTATTTTGATTTTTCTTGGTGCCCCCAACCCAAATCCTGAGAGAATAGATGGGGTTGCCAAGTGATAACTATCAACTTACTTCTATGTTAAAGGGGTAAGGTGGTCATTTTCAATATCGTAACTCCCATTAGGGTCGAATCCACAAGTAGTGAAATTCAAATTTCAAGTCCTACGGGTACTCTAATTACTAATAAGATACTCAGAATGCAACAAAAACAATATTTAAAGTAAAATAGGGGGCGGGGTTGGTTTGGAATTTGTTTATAAGAATCTTTAGTCAAAAAAAACACTAGTATAGCACTTTTGATTTAAAATCAAGTATAGAGGTAATCTTGGAATTATGCCTACCTAAAAGTAAAAAGCATGTGGGTTAATGATGGTTTAAAATTAATATAAGTTGTTAAGTAAGAGATAGTCTAGGTAGAAGGTCTTTGTCATTCGTCTTTCAACAAAACAACAAAGATATCACCCATTGGTTCTTTTGAGCACCTAACGAGTGTGTCATTCATAGTCACCCAAAACCTTAATTAGGCAGCCCTATTTCTAGGAAAATGCCTATGATGTGACTTACAGTCCATTTACTCTTATGTATAAGATTGTAAAAGGTAGTAAACCACATGCTTAATTATCCACCATTGCTTTGTTCCCTATAGCCTTTTTGTAAGGATATTATAGGTTTACATATATTCACCTCCATCCCCTTTTCAAGAATGATTGAGGGTTTCTAGAGTTAGGGGTTTTCACCCATCAAACCCATTTGGAGATTTGGGGTTCTCACCCACAAATTCCATTTGTTAAACTCAAGAAATGGTGGAATTCATACTTAAAAACTTAAAATCATGCAAACACAACAACACCCACACACAATTACACTGTAGTTCAACATAATCCCAAGATTGGAAGAATTAGCTACTCATTAAATGAAAGAGAAGAAATCTACCTAGCAATTCATTTATGTCATCCATAATAAAGAGAGGTATAGATAATCTTCAGTTTCACTCTTCAATTTTACCAATTTCTACTTGAAATACCCAATACAAAATAAAGACGAATGAATTTTCCCCTAAATTCTAGGTTTTCAATAATGTCAAGTTTTCCAATCTACTATATTGCATAATGTCCATAAGGAAAAGAATTTTGGGTCTTCTCTAGGAATTTGAATTAGCTATCCCATTTGATCAAAATTCCCTTGCTCACTAATCGTTCTAGGCCGCGATTGCATAGCTTCTTTGCCACCACAGCTACTACAACCGCAGTTAGATCCACGGGGTTATGGCTGAGTGAACTTTTTGACTGGTCGTGATCGCAATCCTCAGACCGTGACTGCAGTCACTGAGGTTGTGTTTTATCCAGGTCTCTAACTACATTCCTTTACTTCCATTTACCCCTTCTTATCTCCAGACCACTCTTTTTTATTTCATCAATTATGTGCCTGCAAAATATGGAATTAGTGCATTTAATCATTATTATTTTTCCTTTATTCCTTCAAAATATGGTAGCATACATCAATAATGAGTGAAAATAAGTGGTAAGTTTACCACTAATCACTAGGGTGCACCTAAGTATCTCTAGGGTACTCTAGAAACCCAACTCTCTTTCACAAATTCGTAATTAAGGATGGGAATAAGATATGAGTACCACCATGAATCTTGAAGAATTTTTTTTCTAAGACCACAAGCTGACCAACGTTCAAAGGAATGTTGTCTAGTATGCAAGCAACCATCTGAGCCACAAAGTAGGAATGACTATAATATGGGTTCAAGGGGAAACTCGGCTACAGATAATGTTCAACCAAATCCAGGCTTCAACAGTGAAATCATTCATTGATATGTTTCACTTGGTAGCTTCCCAAGAGACCTCCTTTTCCCGACATAACTTCTCCGCCTTTTAGCTAACTGGATCATACCCCTTTGTTTCAAATTCAACCATTTCTACATATTGGAGCCCATATAGGTCATTAATTTTCTCTGCCCAAAAATGCACATTCATTTCCAGATCCTGATGAGTAGGTCGATGAGATATATTATGCTAAGATGGATAATAGTGCATTTAATCATGATTATTTCTC
>NC_061116.1:90830437-90955037 GCF_002878395.1 Capsicum annuum | reverse complement strand
GAGAAATAAGTGGTAAATTCACCATTCATCACCATGGCATACCTATGTGTCTTTAGGGTACTCCATAACCCCAGTTTGCTTGCACAAATCAGTAATTAAAGAAGGAAATAAGATATGAGTAGCATCATGAATCTTGAAGAATTTTATGTCTGAGACCAAAAGCTGACCAATGATCAAAGGAATGTTGTCTAGTATACAAGAAAACATCTGAGCCCACAAATTAGGAACGACTGTTAGGTGGGTGCAAGGAGAGACTCGGCTACAAATGATGTTCAACCAAATCCAGGCTTCAACAATGAAATCATTCATTGATATGTTTTTCTTGGTAGCCTCCCAAGAAACCTCCTTTTCTCGACATAACTTCTCCACCATCTAGCTACCTGACTGGCACCCCTTTGCTTCTAATTCAACCATATCTACATATGAGATCCCATATAATTCATTAGTTTGCTCTACCCCTAAATGTACATTCTTTTCCCAGATCCTGATGACTGGATCAGTGAGATATATTATGCTAAGATTATCATACAACTCCCTTACCCACTGCTCATTCTCCTTGCGTGGGTCTATGGAAAAACATCTCCACCTGGTGGCTACGAGTCTATCATGAAATGATGGAACTTTTTCAGCATTTTCTCCAACCAAATACCTCTTTTGGCAGCATCTTTTTCCGTGAGAGATCAACATAGTAAAGGTTGTCGAACTCAGGGGCCATGAATTGAACTTGATCATAGTCTCCCATGATATCTACTTGAAAAACATGACAACAACACAACATCATTAATCATTGAAATTTTCATGCATAAACTATGCTATGTCGTCCAATAAATCTCATGGGATGGTTACTAGGTGGTACTCGAACAAGAATTTGAAGTGCAGGATTTTTGGACCAGGATGAAATTTAGCCTCAGATGTAGCGACCACAGGACACTAAGCCACGATCATGGTGTCGCGGTCGCGATATCAATGACCCCGATTGCTGTATCTAAGTCCAGTCCAACCTAGATTTTTCAATAGTTTAAAATTCCAATTTCAAGGCCAAATCAAGTTCCAAAATAGTAAACTATCACTAAGAACATTGACCAAGGTTCCTAACTGTTTGATCATACTCTAAGAATGTGAAACAACTAGTTATGAATTCATTTGGGCATTTGATCATCACTTGGTATGCACACTATATTTTTCTCAATTTCAAATGTAGTTTGGGTACTCAAGACTTCCCCAAGTGTGTACACACCAAAATCAACAATGAACCACCACATAAGTACAATTCAACAAGTATTTACTAATGAAAATTAAAATTTTAGGACTTTCCTATAACATGCATTCTATGGCCTACTAACAATAACTTTAACTACAAATTCAAAGCACTTACAAGAATAATGATGCAAAGGAATTCTATGATGCTTTTGGATGGCCAAAATATGCTAAGGAGTAGGTACAATTTAAGAGAGAATTTGGCAAAGGATTGGGAGGGAAATGGCAGTTGGATGATTATTTAAACTTATCTGACCATGATTGTGGTCAAAGGTCTACTATTGTGGAAAAATGGTGACCGCAATTGAGGAGGCTCAGTCCCCATGATCGAGGTAACTGAGGGCATTTTTGCACCTCTATTTTCCCCTATTCATCTTATTTCCCTATTTTGACACACTTTTCCCTTCTCAAACTCATTCAACACACTCCACAGTGCCATAAATGCATGGAATAATCAAATGAAAGCATTAAAATCTAAACTTCTAAACTAGAAAACAAAGGATACGAACCATTTTTTAGCAATTGTGTGTTTCCTCCTACATAGAACCTTTGTTATCTTAATTGCATGGCTTCCTTCATCTTTTTTAAGTTGGATCCTCAAGGGACCCATCATTCACATCCCTATCTTCAACATCAATAACTCATACCACTTGAAACTCCATAGGTTATTTCTTTATTTTACATACCCAAATGGACACTTCACCATCATAAACATTCCCCAAGCTCTAAATCCATAAGAGCTCTTCCAGTAGAAAGGAAAGATCGACCAAGGATAATAGGAACCTCTTTGTCCATATCATAATTGAGCACCACAAAATCCACTAGTAGGATGAATCTATCAACTTTCACCAATATATCAAACAAAACACTAGTTGGTTTCATGATACACGATACACCATCAAAAGCCTCATCGATGTTTGAGTAGGGGTACTCAAGCCAAGACACCGATATATTTCAAAAGGCATGAGATTAATACTCACACCAAGGTCTTATAAAGATTTTGAAAAATCTTTTGTCCTAATGGTGCATGGAATTATAAAAGCATCGGGGTCTTCCTTCTTTTATTCTATTGTTCTACTTTTAATAGTGCTACTATAAGACCCCATAAAATTTAAAGCTTCACTCAGTCCTTTAAAGCTTGTTAAGGGGTCCTACACTTAGAAAATATTAGCTAGGTATTCTCATTCAGAGTCATTCTAGCCTTCGTAAGTTGGAAATCTTATTTCACGACCTTCCTAACCTTAGTTTGTCAATTTTCTAATTGATTTGTGATCAGGGTCATATATGGATCATCTTAGGCGAGTTTCGGATCTTTCAGACTTGTGTAAGGGCGAGTTTAGATACCCAAAATAGTGAAGGGTCGCGATAGCCCCACTTTGCGAGGGCCAGTCAACCCAAGGGTCACGCCGTCATGGCTACTTGACCCGAGTAGGGGTCACATCGCGATGCCGATTTTCCATAAGCAGGGGTCGTGACATGAGGGCAGCCCTATTAAGTATTATTTTAATACGGGTTGTGGGGACAAATGAGCCATTTTCCCCAACATTATTTAGCCTTAAGATGAAATTAATCAGCCTATAGGGAAAAAAATCTCATTCTTTACTCATAAACTCTCTTAAGAGCAAGACCTAGCCTCATCAAGTTCAACAATTCAAGTCTCAAGAACTCACTTGAATCTTCTCAAAAGTAGTAATCAAGGTATGTGAAGTGTTTATCCAAGGGCCCCTTCTACCCTTGGAGTCCAAGAAACTATTTTTAAATTTCAAGTTTATGGATTTCATGAATTCCATGTTGGGTTTGATTATATCCATGTTTATAATGATTAATTAGGATTCTAATCCATGTTTTATGATACGTTTCATGTGAGATTAATTGATATGTATGTAATATTATGAGGATCCTTGTAAAACCCTTGAAATTGTCAATGGGTATTTGAGTTATGATGTCTACTTTTTGTTTAGTGTTATGTGCATATGTATGCTCACCAAGTTCTTGATAAATTACTTATATGAACTAATAAGGGAAAGATATAATGTCATGTTAGCTTATGTACAAGTTGTATCATGTAAGTGTTTGATAAAATGTTTCCATGAATGAGTTATGAACAAGTGCACATGATTATGGCTTTTAAGCTTATACTATGATTTACCTTTCATGCTATCGAGTCCTAGGGGTATTTAATACCTGAAAACTTAGCTGTTTACCAAGAGCTTCAGTTAGTTACAAAACTTAGGAAAATCTCAGTAGTATTCTGTCAGTCCATGGAACTTAGTGAACTCAGTTCAGTTCAGTCAAACAATATAATCAGTAACGATTCAGTAAAGCTTAGTACAGTTTAGGAATCAGTTCAGTGTCTATTCAGTTAGGATTAGGATTTAGCACAAAGTGAACCCAAGGATGGGGGCTTATCTTCCATTGGAGGGTGTGGTCCTTAGAAGCAATCCTTGTATTCCAGAACTACGTATCTAGCGCAGGTTGAGATATCTCCCTACAATACTAGGGTTGATATATCTCATTTGATCTTACCTACCAGCAAGGGTTAATGGAAGAGCTTTCTGTCATAAAGGGTTAACTCACAACTCATCTTTACCCGTGGCATGGTATTGACACCCTTCAAATTGGGTTACAAGTTGCGCCTCAAATCAATTAGAGGAGAGGAATGTCGGTTAGATGATTACTTCCCATAGTATCAGTCTCATATTGAGTCTTAGTATAGAAATCAATTTAGTTCTACAGATTTAAGACAGTCAAATATAGTCACTCAATTCAGTTTAGAACTCAATACAGTTCTAAAGATTCAGGACTGTCAGATACAGTCAATCAGTTATTAGTAATTCAGTATCAGTATACTCAAATATCAGTTAATCAGTATTTAAATTTAGTATCCATTGTTGTCATAATTTTAGTTACAGTATACATATTCATGCATGTCCTCTCATCTAGTCTTATTCATGATATTCAGTTAGTATTGTTCATGCATATGAACCCATGCATTTTAGCCTACTTCACTAAGCATACTAGGCCTTTCTTTTGTGCTATGATGTCTTATATAAAAGGTTCAGACACGCGGGCTCCCGAGCACCCTTAGCAGTTTAGACTTTCAGCAGTCAGAGTTAGAGATGAGTCCTCATAGTTCAAGGACACTATTGTTTTCTCTTAGTATTTTAGTTATCAGTTCACTTTTAGTAGTTGGCATTAGTTAGGGGTTTGTCCTACGAACTCCACAGTTCAGACAGTTTAAAGGCTTTTCAAACTAAAAGTATTCTTAGACAAATATTTCAGTTTTGGTATCACTATACCGTATTAATTTTATTATAGTATTGAACCTTATGGCATGTTTTCCCGCCTAATTTTTGTATATTAGAGTATTTTCATTCAGCCAATATAGCAGGTACAAGTAATGGGTTAGCTTGTTGTCCTTTGGTATTATGACCACCGTATAGCGTTTGGGGTACAAACTCGAGGCATTATAGCTACACCCATGGGTGACTTCAATGGTGTCACCTTCAACAATCTTCTTCTTCAATGTCAATTTCTTCATAAGCTTAGCAAACCCCAAAATCTCTTGGATACCCTAAAGTAATGAGATATTGATAGAGCTTGTCACTATTCTCTTTTCTCCTATGCCTTTATGGAAATTGAGGAGGAACTTGCATGATGGGCAATGTATCACTTCGTGCCTTCTAATTTTCTACCACCTCTTCATCATTTTCCAATGGTTTTTTTATCCTATTCTTCTTGAGATATTGGGATTTCTTATCTTTTGTCAACCACAACCTTTTTTTCATATTAATGTGCTCAATGTTGGGCTCTTTTACACCCACACTTTCTCCCTCAACTTCACTCAAATGATCCCTGAGGGTCTTGCCACTTCTATTGACTATTTCTAAAACTTGAGCACCATTTTTCGAGTTTACAATAGTATCACTAAGAAAGCCCCCTTTAGTCAAGCATTTAGTTGAGAGAAGATTTGACCTATTTTCTTTCCCAATTACTTAATAGAATCAAATTTAGACACAACTATTTGGTTAAATTATGAAATGTCGCCTTTCAATTCATGGACCATCTTGTCCATTCTCTCCACTTTTATCAAAATTCTTGCCAAGATATTTTTTAGTTTTGTATTTTTTGGGGTCAACGGGATTTGCATGTTTGTTATTTTCCTAGACATGAGAGGGCACATAATGATCATACTCTCGGTCCTTGTCCCTCTAATCATGGTTACGATCATGATCTATCCAACCTTGGTTCCTACCTTGCCTTTGATAGGCCACGTGGGAACCCCCTGAATAGTTAGCTAAATATTATATCTCTTCATCAAGCCTCTTGGCCTCTTCATCATCATAGGCCTTGAATTCCATGGAATTCAACATTTTTTTAGGTGCACCCATAACATGTTTTGTGAAAAGCTCCAATTACGTCATTATTTTTTCCTTATTCTCCTCCCTCTCTTAATCTTTTTGATTTTGTTATTTATCAACAAATGAGGTAGTGGAGGAGCCTTTTGGTACTTCGGCATCATGGGTGTGCCATCCCCAGTTTTGCTTTGTAACTTCCTTAAGCAAAATTCCTGTCGCATGATAAGTCAACTTCACAAGAGAGGCCCCCGCAGCATTGTCTACCATGGTTTTTTTGAGTGGATCAAGAGTGTGATAGAAGATTTGGAGAAAAATCTTATCCGGGACCTCATTGTTGGACATTGCATAAGTTTTTCATTAAATCTTTTTCATACCTCGTACAAGGGTTCTGCATTCAATTAACTAAAGTTTATGATTTAATCAAGCAATTAGAGGATCCTCGATGGTGGGAAATACTGTTCAAGAAAGGCAACAGTAAGTTCATCCCATGAAGTGATTGACCCAGTCAGGAGAGATTGAAGTAACAAAACCGCCTCTCCCATTAGAAAGAACAAGAAGAGGCACAACCGGATAGACTCTTGGATTATGTATGCAATATCAAAGGGTGCACACACTTTTATGAAGTTTTTCAAATAAAAGTTAGGGTCCTCATAAGTTTGCTCCCCAAAAGGTCCCTTACTTGTATTATATGCAACATAATGCTCGTAACGTGGAATACCTCATTCACATAAGTAGGTAGGATACAGATGGCAGTTGTACACCCAATGTCATTGAGTTTCTCCTCATTATAAAGAGGACCATCAAAAGACCCGACAATATTTGTATCATCACTCATAGTTCCATGAACACTATAGAGACCACCTAAAAGGAAACAAAAATAGATACCAAAATAAATACACACCAATACGAGTATACTCTAAATAAATATCAACACCACACAAGTGAAAGCTAAATTTTATTCCATGCAACGACACTATTTTGATAACGCTCACCTACACCATTTAAATTAGTAGAAAAAGGTTGTTGTCAATAGCTCAACTTATATTGAGGTTGAATCCACGAGGAGCAAAATTAGATTTCTAGGCCCATGGGTGTCAATAGTTAATAAAAAGATACCCATAATATAGACAAAGTAAGATACTTGATTTAAAATGGGGGATTGATTTGGGACAAAGTTTGATCAATATCTATTCAAGTTAACAAAATAGAGGCAACAAATTTTATGGAAAATTCAAGATGAGAAGGATCTTGGGATTATGTCAACCTAAGGGAAAGTTATTCATGGGTGCATAATGACTTAGTGCAAATTCTATTCATTAACTCTATGGTGGGATAGGTTTAAAGTCCATGAGGTTAGTTAACAAAGCCTTAAGAATATCACTCATTGACCCTTTCGAGTACCTAACGAGTGTGTTACTTAAAACGTACTACTACCTCAATTGGGCATACCTATTTCCACGAAGATGCCCAAGCATAGCTAACTCTCTACTCACCCTTATTTATAAGATGGTAAAAATATAAAAAACTACATCCATTATTGTCCACTATTTCTTTGTCATCCATATTCCTGTTTCAAGGATGATATGGGTTCCAAAAGTTCACTCACATCCTCTTTTAAGGATTATGTAAGCTTTCAAGAATTTGGGGTTTTCACCCATAATTTTATTTTGGGCATTTGGGATTTTCACCCATAAAACCTAACTAATTCAAACAAGCAATAGTAAAAACCATCATCAACAAACTGGAATCTAAACAAATACATCATAACCCACACATAATTGCATCTTAGTTCAACATAATTCTAAGAAAAAGAAATTTAGCTACTAATGAAGTAAAGTGGAAGAAACATACCATAAGGTTCATTCAAAACATCTATAATAATGTAGGCTAAGAAGATTCTTCAAATTACACTCTAATTTCACTAACTCAACTTAAAAAATTCAAATACAAAAGTTTCCAAAATTATTAGGGTTACAAAGTTGCCAAAGTTCAATTATTCAAAGTATAAGATGCCAAATGGGAAATGGTTTAACATTATAAGGGATTTGGGGTTAGCTGGATAAAATGACACAATTACCCCTAGGCATACACCTACCTAGCCGCGATCGCTGGAAGTTGTCCATTATCACAGCCGCAGCTATCACACTTAAAAAACTGTGGTCATAGATCTTTGACAAATCTTGGCTGACCATGATCGCGATAATTGAGACCAAATTGTACTCTAGGTCTCTGAATGCATTTCTCTTCTCTTTTTGATATTTTTCAGCTCAAATCCACATCTTTCTTTCTCATTACCTGTAAGCCAACAAAATATGAAAATTAATGCATTTAATCACAATCACTCATACATTCAAATTGTAGTAGTGTGCACGAATTTTGAATGCAACTGAGTGGTAAATTCACCACTCATCAACTATACCAATTCTTTTCATGCAAACTTTAAAAATATAAGTATCATATAACCCTCTCTCAATATTGGTTAATTCAATTTCACTCATCTTCTCTCAGAATCTAAGTGTTGCATTACAAACCCTTTTTCTATGATCTCATATTAACTATCTCGGTTAAGGATTAAGTTAATTAGATATAAGGTTGATAGCTTCAAATTAATGTCATTATCTCCTTTTGACAATCTCTGCCCCTCTCTAGAGAAAGACTAGAATTAAAGTGAGTTCCTAAGGTCTAAAACCGTCAAGAAATCAATAAAATCAAAGGAAATAATTATACATGCAAGCACACCTATCTATGAATGTCTATGCACTTAATTCATTTTTTAATTCATCATGATTCCCACAACCCTAGTCACGGGATTTAGCAACTCATGATCTTAAGTACGGAAGAAAAATTCATAGATCAAAGCATAATTGTGCACTTACAAGAATAACATAAAAACTCTAAAAACCTCAAATTTAATAAAACCCTAGAAAACCGATATCAATAATTTTGGTGTCAAGAATATGTCTAAGAACCCCACAATAATAACAATGCATAACCTTTAAAACAAAATCAAATAAGAGTATTATAGACACAATAATTTTTTTCTTAACAAAATAGTATTATGAAAGTCAGTAGTGATGATGTCACTGACAGCGATTCATATAGACCGACTATGAATCATTGTTAGTCATCTGGACATGTCATAGCCTAGAACTTTTTCTGCTGGAATGACTCATTCGGTCTTTATATAAGTCGAAGGCTTACAAATCTCCAATGTAATCTTCCTCATAATTTTAGAACTTTTTTCAAGTGTTTTGAATGTCAAATAGAGATAACTTATAGCATCCTCCCATAACATCTTGTCCTTTAATTTACCAAGGCTATGTAATGACGCTTAACCTACACCCTTGAAGTGTAAGTGATCATCATCAGTACAGCAACCCAAAAAAGTTGGGGTCAAATCCAGAAGGAGTGAAGACAAGGATTTCAATACTCGAGAGTGCTAGAAGTCAACTAGGAGTTGGCCCATAATGTGTGGTAAACAAAGATGAAAGAAAAAATAAGGGGTTTGTTTGAATGATTTCAAATTAAACAATTTTAGAGCTAATCAAGTGTTGATGGAACATGGGTTTATGCATTACTAGGTATGGGTTCATGCATGGGTATTTTTATTTTTTGTCCAAATTTAGCTAGAAGTCATGGTTAGGGTAGATCTTGAGGTATTAGTGTCAATTTTTTAATAAAACACCAAATATCACAAATTGGTTATTTACTAAACCTTATAAGTGTAACAAGTTTACCATTATATGACCTCAATCAACATTCTTATATATAAGAGATGTTATTAAATGAACTAACTAAAGTTATTGTTCACACTCATTCCTCACCCATATCCCCTAGATCAAGGATGATATGAGTTCTAAGGTAATTGGGGTTTGAAACACCTAATTCTTAGTTAAAACATGGAATGAATGTAAAACCCATATCAAATAGCTAATTAGCAGGACAATAAATAAAACCCACACACTAATCACAACCTATTCAAGTATAAACCTAAGAATAAGAATTAGCTTTCCATAGAGAGAGAAAGTAGAGATATACCATAATTTTCACCAAACTAATCCATAAAACATAATGATAATGCAAAATCAAAGATTTAATTGCATTAAATCTTCAATGTAAATCACTAATTCTTCACTTGAGAATCCCTCTAATGTGTTCTCATCTCCAGCGTAATACAATGATGTTAAATAATGTGGAAAAGAGCTGAAAACTCCTAATTTAGCACCAAATTCACATTTTCAAGAATTGAAAAAAATATCACCACACGCTTGATCAAAGTAGATCCATAGCAGACTAGGCGTAAATGGGGTGCACATAGGGCTATAATGGCTATTTTGGCCACCGGCTTGCGTGGGTAGCCCCTTTAGATATGTCCATGTGATTTTTAGGGATCTTTTTCTTTCATATTTGACCTTCTATTGACTTGAATGGCTTTAACCTTTTCATTTTCAATAGTTACCTATACAAATGAGAGTTATACATGAGATTCACAAAAAATCAATCCAAATACATGATAATTCAAGCTTAAAAGAGTGCTAACAAGTCATCAAATTGACGACTTTTAAATCCCTCCAAACTCGAACAATTACTTATGATCAAGCACCCAAGCATAACCCAATAAGATAGGGTATTTATGACTCAAACCACTCAAAAGAAAGCTATACTAAATATATATGCTAACAAAGCTCTACAAAGATTTCTCAAACATGTCATGGCAATAAGTAAACCAAAAAATTTCAATAAGCACATATCTATAAACCAAAGATGATAGTTTATATAAAATGAACCTTTCGAATCAATAAAGCATCTTGAGAGGTGACACAAAATTTTCAAATATCATCTCAATCTTCACAATATAACTTACCTTGTCCTTTTACCAAATCGGTAGTAGGACTTGACCCTCTTTCCCAAAGTATCGATACCATTCATATGCAAGAGTTAGCTCTACACGCACCAGACATTTCAATTCTTAAAGAAGCTCAAATAATGAAAGAATCCACACTCAATATCAGAAAGAAATTCAAGTATAATGAGTAGAACCATAGGCTTTCCCTTTGTGTTTTTTTGGCAACAATGAAGACTTACCTAGTTTGGAATCACCAAGGTCTTGTGGATCTAGATGAAGGTTTAAGGTGAAAGAAGGAATATATATACACCAACAAACTAAATACCTCCTACAATGCAATTGCTCATCCCCTTATACACAAAACTTATTTGACTACTTTGCTTCTTCGACGTTTCCATGATATTTTCTAACTTTAAGTTTTTCTTTGCCCCTCATTTGTCTAATTTTTCTTAAAGTTCTATGGGCTTGGCTACTCAACTTTATCATCAAGCACAAATAATGTCTCTTAATAACATGATTTCACAACCTTACATACACCTTTCTTGGTTAATCCTAACATATTACATTCTTCCCCTATACATGGAGTTTGAACTACCCTTACATTATTCTACCAAATAGACAAACCCTCAAACTACGTCTTTTACCTATATTTCATTATTTCAAATCATGTGATGCATCAAAGGAGTTTAAATTAAAAATAAGATGATTTTCAAGAGGCTTTCAGCATTTTAGCATGGTTATCATTATAAGAAGAAAGAAGAATTGGTAAAGGGAACAAAGGGGTTAACTAGGGAACAATGTTAAGGTAGGAATTTGGTTATGTGGCAGGTAAAATATAGCCTTGGATCATTCTCCAAACCAAGCTTGCCTACGATTTAGATTTGAATACACTCGGGGCAAGTTCTAGAATAAATGTATGTGCTTTAATTATTCAAAAATCTCATTACACAAGGCATCATACTCATAGAGTAAAAGGATAGTCTCCAAACCAATTTAAGCTTAGTAAATTACTTAGAGTTAAAGACTCATCCTTGTAAAGAGAGACAATAACTGAATTTAGTGGTCTCACTCAAGAGAAAGATCATAAACATCCTTTTTTCTTTCAAAAAATAAAGCTATGTTTTTAAACATCATATCATTTTTTGCTAATATTTTAAAAGACTTTTCAAACTTTTGCCTATATTGAGTCAGCTTAAAAGACTAGATACTTTACCTAAGGATATCACCTTATCATCCATCATGGGTTAAATATCACTCAGTTCGATAAAGAATCTAAACAAAAATAAAGCTAAAACATCAAAAGAAAGAGAACAAAATTTTTCTCCTTACAAAAGAATTGAGTTTTGAAAAAAACCACTGGAGTTTATTTGACACGTATATACGAAAGGTGAAAAGAACAATGCACAACAAATTGAGTGTCACATTAGTATTCAATGCATGACAAAATCCTGAAAAGGGAACCATCCAACCTTATCATCAATAGACCAAATAAGGGCCAATCTAAATCCATGTCGATAGTGAGGAACAAGCCCCGCGAGGTCTAAAGTAAATAAGAATCAAAGTGAAATATCGAGGAGGGCTAAAGTAAATAAACAACACAAATTTAAAATGAAGACACTAAATTTGAGTACACCTATACAATCAATCATACGAATGCCATCAAAGGAAATAATTTGTACAAACTATCAAATGTATAATGTCAAGAAAGAAAATAAATAAAAAGAAAAATAAAGATGGATGCAAGGTAACTGCATTATTACAGCTCATGGGAATCTTTCATCACAACCCTCAATCATTTGAAATCTACATTGTCATATATTTTTTAAATTTCACCATTCTAGCTCATAGCACTTCCATAATCCTCAATGGAAACAAGAATGACCCAATGCCATGAAATGGTGTCACCCGATCAATCATAGGGAAAGTAAAGCATTCATGTCTCTAGGGATACTCAGACTTCATTGGTGAATGCTATGATAAGCATGTTTATCAACCAGACCATAGAAGTATAATTTACCAATGACTTCACCCAAAAATCATTTGTTTTCTACCATTAATAAGAAATTGAACTCATATTTATGCCATAAGAATGAATACATTATTCATTAGTAACATATAAGACATCCCTCTCTCATTACTGTTTTCAAAAACATATGGTGTGCGTGAAAGATAAAAACTTGGAAACATAGACTAAAATCATATGTGAGCAAGAAAATATACTAATTCATCACTAAAGACACCATTGGTACTCTTACTAACCCAATTAAATTAGCTACCACTATATTTAAAAACCAAACTTCAAGTGGTTATTTCATCGAACACATGGTGCATTAGTTTAAAGAAGAAAGAATTTCCAATTTAGCATGTAAAACAAGGTACACATTTAAAACTATTCACTCCTACAATCAAAATTTACCAAAATAAGCTCAACAAAATCAAATTCAAAGTAAAAGTACCATGGGATGTAAAACATCAATTCCAATATAAAGGGAATTAAATGAGAATATTACAAAAGAACATTGTAAGTTTACTCTGGAGGGAAAAATATGAAATAAAAGCCCAATGAAATTATCCGATGTTGCATTCTTCAAATAAGAAATTGAGAGATTTGATGAAGGAATTTAAGAGTGTGGCAAAAAGAAGAAAAACAAAATTTTACATTGTAGATTATATAATTTTTTTAGCTCACTTAAAGGCTCATTTACGTGCAAGATACGAGTGAAATGTTCTAAAAATTTGGCTCCAAAATAGCCCAGCTACGTGAAAAATACGGTGGACCTACGCCTGGACTACTTAAGCATGTCTAGAGAAGGTTAAAATAGATTTCCCATAGATTATTTTGGCTCTCCTGCAATTAGGTTGTGTCTGGACTACTCAAGCATGTCCAGCAGAGGTCCAAGAAATATTACTACTACCATCTGTATGACATATGCGCCTAGTCTGTGCTTGGACTACTATAGCATGTCCAAGGCATGTCCAGGTAGTGAAGGCTATTGCCAACTCTGTTCTAGATGCTCATGACTTTTTCCATGATTTCTCAAGCATGTCCAGCTCAGGTTCAGGCTAGAACAACAAAATTTGGAGAAAAATTTAAAATCAATATTGGCTTGGGGCATAGTTTTGAGTCCTCGAACCTTCATTCATCCATTTCGACTTATGTTAAAACCTACAAACATCTAAAATAAAATAAAATTATAATCCAAAACATTATGAAAAAACAAACATATACCTTGGGTTGTCTCCCAAGAAGCACCTTAGTTTTTTCCATGGCACGACATTAATTGATCATCAATTTAAAACCTTGAATCGAAGAGACTAAACCATAAACTCTCCAAATCCACCCATGTGGTAATACCTTGATCCTTTTCCATTCAGTACGAACTTTTTCTTCACATGGTCTTCTTATTCAAATTTTCCTTTTTAATAGACATTAGAGACAATGAATAGGCGACCACTTAATGTTAATCTTTCCCGCAAAATGTTTCAACCTATAGTTGAATAGGAACATATATTCACTGCTATGAAATTTTCAATTCAATTTCTTAACAACATTTTGCCTTTTCTTAGATTTATTTTAACAACTTCTAGGAACAATGCCTTTTATATCTAATACAGGCCACCCAAAAACACGAATAGACTTTTTCACCCTAGATCTTGATGCTTCTATTTACCGAGGAAATATATAGTCCACAAAATCAATTGGAAAAGTATTAAAATCTCACAAGGATTTCTATTACAAGAGCCAAGACACATCATAAAATCAACAACCTTATCCTTTTCTTTAATCACTTTACTCTCTGACTTCTGGAATACACCTACTAAAGGGTCATCCATAAGATTCTCCTTTATTGGGTTAGTCACCTTATCACCAACCATATCAATCACCAAAACAACTTGCAAATCCTTAGGTTGTTTCATAGACTTACACACATTGAAGGAGACCTTTTTATTATTTACTTAAAACTTTATTTCATCGTATTCAACATGAAATAAGGCCCATTCGGTAGCCACAAATGGCCTAGTAAGAATGATAGGGACCTTGTGATGCATCTCATAATCAAGAATAACAAAGTTGGCTAGAAATATGAACCAATCCACTTTCACAAAAATATTACATAACACTCCTACAAGCTTCTTGATAGAAAAATCAGCCATTAAAATCCTCATTGTGGTTGGTGTGGGGACATCCAGACATAACTTTTAAAACACAGCAAATGGCATCAAATTAATTCTTTCCCTAAGATCACACAAGCTTTTTCGAACTTGTGCACCACAATAGTGCAAGGAATAGTGAATACACCTGGGTCTTCCTTCTTGCCACCATTATGCTAGACATTATGGCACTACAATTATGGGTCACCGCTATAGTTTTAACATATATGACTTATTTCTTTGTAACCAATTACTTTATGAATATACAATACCCTGACATCTCTTGTAAAACTTCTAACAATGGAATATTGACCAATAGGTTGTTAAATTTTACAAGAAATTTCTTGAACTTGGTATCATTTTTCTTCTTCTTAAGCCTTTTTGGGAATGGGGAAGGAATTTTTATTTGAGATAAAAGAACAACTGGATTTTTCCCTAGTTTTGGAGCATTGCCCTCAACCTTTTTGAAGCTTCATCACTTTCACCCATTTCTTCAACTACCTTTGTTGGACTTATTGGACTTTGGAACTTCATTATTACATCTTTATCTATTTTATCATTTTAATTGTTTATTTATCACATACCCTTTCATTTAGGTCTTCATAAAAATAAACAACATCATTATCAAGTGTTTAACCACTCCTAGTAACAACGCCTATGACATGAGAATCATTCCTAGGATTAGTAATCATGTCACTAAGCAATCCACCCATTGGCCTTGAATTGAGATGAGATGAGATTTGACCTACTTGAGTTTCAAGTTTCTTAATAGAGGATGAATGATATAGCACCATTAGATAAAGTTGTGCTAAATCACTTTTTATCTCTCTTACTATATTATCAATTGCCTCCACATATCTAAGGATATAAGAAAGGACTTAATCACTTTTAAACTTCTCTAGGTCAATGAAGATTGACTCTTTACCCTTGGCCTATCATGTGGAGGTACGTAGCGGTCATAATACTTATCCTTGTTTCTCCAATTTGTCTCTCTATCATGCCAATCTTTATCATGATCTCTTTCCTTCCAACCTTTATTTCTACCTTTTCTTTGATAAGTAGGGTGGGAATCCATTATTTGAATTATCAAGAATTGAATCTCCTCACCAAGAGACTCTACTTCCAGATCATCATATTCTTTAACACTCTTTGAAGCAATGACATTAACCACCTTTGTAGGAGCTCTCATTACATGTTTGCTTAGAAGATCAAGTTGTGTCATTACTTTAACCATGTTTTTATCTCTTTCCTCATCTTTTTTCCTTTGTTATTGGCTTACAAAATTTATAGAGGGAGCCCTCATGGCCACCTTGTTATCCCTTGTGTTCCAGCCTCTAATTTTATTGGTTACTTAATTTAATAAGGTCACCGCAATACCATAATAGTATTTGATAATAGATCCTCTGGCCGTATTATTAGATACTATTTTATTCAACTGATCTAATGCTCTATATAATATTTGAAAAATTATTTTGTCTTAGACCTCATGTTGGGTATTGCATTATCTTAAATTTGAATTTTGTCGAGCCTTATATAATAGTTTTCCTTTGAACTAGTAAAATTAATGATTTCATTCCTTAGTTGCATCATCTTAGAAGGAGGAAAATACCTATTGATGTTTGGGCTTTTGATGGAATATTTTACATCTTTTCAAGGGATAATTGTACATTTTCAAGAAACTATTATTGTATTTGATACTAAATTTTAGTGTTTTCAGGTCAAGGACTTAGCTTAAGAAGTAACTTGGAAAAGTAGCAAAAAAAGGACACTGATGGTCAAACTAACGGACCTCATTTATGTGAAGGACCATCAGAGTGATCATCAAGGAAAAATAGAATGGACAGAGTAGCTAACCCAAGTGACGATTGAAGTGACAGACCGTCAAACCTCTGACGGATTATCAACTTAGTTGTCAGGTCGACATAGAAAATATATCCTTGAGGGATCAAGAGATAGCCCAAGTGATAGACCGTTAGACCAGCGATGGGCCGTTGACATGGACATCACTCCTTAGGTAGAATGAGGCAAATTGGAACCATCAACAACTATCCAAGTGAAGGACTACCAGACTACCGATGGGCCATCAACCTGACAATTAACTTTGACGCGGCATTACTGAGTTTAAATTTCAAGTCCGTAGTACCCAGAAGAATATAAATATCAAGTCTAGGTTTTTATTAGGTGTATTTTATTCATATTTTATTCACTTTTAAACTTTTGAATAACTTGTAACTCATTACTCTTTGAGAAAGAGCTAAAATTGTGGATCTAGGTTTTTATTCACCATTCTTCTTTGAAGATCAAGGAGAAACTGGGACCATTTGTACGTGATTCTTTGAATTATTTATGAACAAAATAATGTTTAATTTTCTTTCTTTGATATGTGTGGTGAAATCTCCCAAAAAGAGAGTTATGGGAGCCTTGATGTGAATAGCTATTTTGGTTTGTGGGATTGTGTGATTTCAGTAACAAATTACAATTGCATAAACTCTTCTTTATTTTAATGATCTTTCTTGGATTCAAAATTAAAATATTATCCCAAGAACTCCACTTGTTCTTGTTTGAGTAAAAAATGTGTGTTGGGAAAATAAGAGATTTACAAGGATCCTAAAGACTTTAACCTTTGGGTTAAGGGTTGATGCCTTAATCGGATCAAACCACTTGAGAAATTAATTTAATCTGCTCTTTAATTTTGAGAGAATTAAGGGGTAATCATCAATTAAAGTTGATAAAAAAATAAATAAAGTCTAGAGTTCAACATATTCTTGCAATTGAAATTTGTTATGTATGAATTTGAGATTACCCATAACCCTGACTACTATAACATCTCGGTGAACATAATCCTAGTTTTGTTATTCTCATTGAGTTAAACTTTAAAAGCATACTTCTTATTTAAAACACCTTCTACTACAATCTGAATATTATTAACAAGTCAAAAACCCCTTTACTCCAAAACCTTTTATCAACAGTCTATTAATAACCATAACACTTAGTTTGTGCTGTATTCCCTGTGGGATTCGACCCTAATATAGTTGGGTTCTATATTTGATAGTGTCTGCTTACACTTTCTAACGAGAGTTGTAATTTGGGCATATCAAATTTTGGCGTTGTTGCCAAGGAATAAGATTGTCAATTAAGTTTATGAGGGTTAATTGACATTTGATCTAATTTTACTTTTATTTGTTTTTGTTCCTTGTTGGATAATTGTTGTGTATGTCAAGTACAAGGAGGTCAGAAGAACCATTATTACCCTTCCACCAGAACCTCATCTTATTGGAAGAATGGCTGATCAATATGAAACAGATAGACTAGCCATCTTGACCAAAGCTCACTGAATTAATAGAATGATGGTCAACCAGTATGTTATCCTAATCCAGATGAGGATAACATAGGAGATGATGATTTATTGAATCATCTAACCAAAGACACGTAGGGGATGTGGATGCACCTATGAATCAAAATATGAATAAAAATTGCCCTTTCAGAGCGAGACCAGATCACCAAACTATGCAATTTGATCTTAAGAAGGATTAAGATGAAACAGATGGAGTGGGTGCAACTGCATATATCATTCCTCCACCATTGGTACCTGGAGCTAAATTCAACATCACAAGCACCATGATTCAAATACTTTATCTAAAGGGGCTGTTCAGTGGACTTCTGTGTGATGACCTGAATATGTATTTTGTGAACTTTATCTCTATTTGCAAGTATTTTGATAACATGGGAGTTGGACAGAATGCTATTTGGTTGTGGGTATTTCCATTGTATCTTTGTAATACCCCGATTTGCTGAACCAGAATGCTACACGGTGCTCATGACCCCGAGGGACCACAAGTTAACCCATGACTTATATCTGTACCTATATCCTACAAATCATGATATCATAATGCAGAATACATAGAACTATAAGGCCATAAGGGTCAACTGAATACAATCATGTAGGTGAAAATACCAAAAATAACTCAATCTGAACGTAAATCTAAACATAAATCTGGAAGCCTCTAAACTATCTGAATAAGTAGTTGAAGGAACATGTCTCCAACTAACTCTGTAAAATTGAACTGAAGAAATAAATAAATATATTAAATCATATTGTCCTTAAATTAATGAGGACTCACTATGTCTCTGCGACTGGAATGCTACCGCTACTGCTGGGATGGAGCTCGTGTCTCGAAACCTATAGTGTAATATAAAAAGAAAGCACTATAGTGCAAATGCGTCAGTACAACTGGAGTACTGAGTATACGAGGAAGGTAGGATGAACATAAAGGGTTTCATGCATGAACAACACTGACTGACTAATATGAACGTGGGAGTGCAAACACACATATATAGAAACTAGGACCATGAATACGTGATAGCATGACCTGTAAGCTAATACATCGTTTACTGATAACTGTCATGACTGATACTGAAACTGATAACATGGACGACTATATCTGACAGTCCTGTATATACTAAAATCTGAAGAACACCCTGAGTTCTTTTACTAAGACTGATACTGAAACTGTGGGAAGTAGTGTTTAACCGACATGGTATGCTGTTATGGCTAAGCTGGGGTCCAATCTCTGCCCCGACTGGAGGGGTGTCAATACTACGCCATCAGTAAGGACATCCTGTGAGTGACCCTTATCTGGCGGGTACTCAATGAGAACGGTGGGAACCCTAAACTGATGGGTTAAGCCACCTCATCAACCCTAATCTGACGAGTTAAGATGTCTCAACCTATGCTGGCTACGTAGTTCTGGAACATAAGGATGACTACTAAGAATCACACTCTAAACTGGTGCGTGAGTTTCCATCCTTTGGTTCACTCGGTGCTAACCTCTACTCCCATTTGGAGGGACTGGACATGAATAACTAACTGTACATGACTTAATCTTACTGAATTCCGTTGACTGGCGGAATGTTACTGATATCTGACAACTGACTAAGATCATAAGGTTTTCTTGAGTCACATGACTAACTGAAGTCTATGGAATCATAGCTTGAGTTCAGATATCGTGAAACATGACATGGATCTGGGCACACAGCTATAGTTTTTGGGTACAAGTACCCCTAGGACTCGATGGAAGGAAACTGACACACATGACTGACTTGATCATAAGAGTAGAGTCCATAATTTATAATATCATAAGTAGGGATCTCATACTTAGCATGGTTATCAACAATGTATTCCATGGAAAGGATTTCATATCACATGGAAGTACTTGCACAATCTTAATATCATGTTCATTGCATAAACATATTGGCAACACATACCAATAGCATGGAAGTTCATGTGGATTACATGGTTATCATACATCTTCTTCATAAGTAGGATTTGCAAGTAAACATAGCATAATCTCATAAGAATATTTCATGAGTATTCCAAAAACATTTACAAGGCACATTATCAACATAGAAGTCATTAGAACGTAAGGGCATATCATGAATCCTTCACTTATTCACGATTTAGCTATATTGCATGATTTCTAGTTTCTTAGGCATTTTATCAAACACCTTACATGCACATTTTAAGCATAGGTGAAATCATCAAATAATACATTATGAACAACCCAATTTACATGTTTCCAACTCATATGATATCATAAAATTCAGAAAAAACATATAAAGATTCCATCTTGGGAATCACCCAATATCAACAACATGATCATCAACACCCAACAATATAGAAATCATACTTTATAATGAAAAAGAGGGTTTTTGAACTTTATGGATGAAAGGGATCCATAGATCAACTCATACATACCTTAGAAGGAAAGATTCTTGATGATTGACGGAGGAATTTCCTTGAAATCGGATCTTCAAGCTTAGTTATGCAAACCTAGTTGTTTTTCTCTTTTAGTTCTCTTGGATGATGAGCTTTGAGATGATAATAGGGTTGTAATATGTTTAGAAGCTATATATTTCATAGGGTTAAGTTTAGGGACGTGTAAGAAGTGCTAAAAGACTTAATTACCCTTAAAATAACTCAAAATGAAGTGTTTTTGGCACCTGGAATTGACTTAGGCAGCTCCCAAGTGATTGCCTAAGCTAGGTTAGGTGGCACCTAAACAATCGCCTATGCTTGTGTTGGGCGGCACCTAACCAATCGCTTATGCTTACTGTCTCTCACGAAAATGGGCATAATTTTTTGCTCGGGTATTGGATTAAGGGGAAATTGGTATCGTTGGAAAGCTAATTTGATTCTATACAATTTGGTGGGTCTAAAACAGCCAAAATACCACATTAACATCGAATTATACTCATTCAAAGATGACCCTTGCAAAATCAAACACTAAAACTTGATTGATTCAAACACTCTTAGCTTGTATTACCTTAAGTGACTCATATAAACATGATTAATGCATCATAAGCTATCTTATCACTAGGACATTCATTGTAAGTCATGTACTCAAGTATGAATCACAGGATAGGAGATTTCATATGTAGGAATACTTATTCACTTCCTAGCTTAGAAACATGCGGGCTATTACACTTTGTCTGGAGAGGCAACATTATGGTTAAATAGGTTGACTCCTAATTATATAAAAAACTAGAGGCATTTGAAAGAGACTTTCCTAAAAAGGTTCTTTCTGCTATCTAGGATGTTACAATTAAGGGCTAAGATAAGTAACTTCTGGCAGCTTTCGATTGAAACTATTCATGAGACATGGGAGAGGTTCAAGAAGAAGTTGATGCAGTGTCCCAACCATAAAATGACTAACATACACTTGATGCAGTGTTTTGAACTCTATTACGAAGCCATTTCTAGATAATATTATAGGTGGAGCATTTATGGATCTCACTTTTCCGGTAGCCTCGAAAATGTATGATAGGATTACTAAAAAGAGTAGAGCTTGGCATACCAGGGATTCTAAGGTAGCTAACTCTACTATGTCTAGCGGTATATCTATAGAGAAACACCGAAAAGAGAAAGACTGTGACCAAGATATGGCACAAATGAAGACCCAGATGGATCTTCTTACTAAATATTTATTTTATGAGAAGACTGGGAAGGTGAAAGATGTTGGGTCACAAGGTAGATCCAACTCTAATTTGGAGGAGGAGGCTAATTATTTAAGAAACTAGGGGGGTTTCTGAGGAAATATCCAAGGAAACCAAGGTCGGAACTATTATGATAAAAATGGGTACCAAGACCGTGACCAAGGGAATTAGAAAAACAAGACTGACAAGAGTGGTTTGTATGTGCCTCCTAGGAATCGTGATATTCTTGCTACTTGTTCAGGAAATATGTCCATGGACAACATGATGGAAAAAATGTTGAAAGAATTTAAATAAACCAATGCAGTTGTGACTGAAATGTAGAGTAATTTTTCATCGATGAGTTAGTTGGTCAATTTGCACTCCCCTTTTATTAAGCAACTGAAGCAGCAGATGAACAAGTTATATGTAATATTTAATCAAACAAAGAGTGGTACATTGCTATGTGATATAGTGAAAAATCTTCAGAATGATGGCTCTTATATGGTAATTACCACTCAGAGTAGTAAAGTATTATTGGGCCCTTCTATGGGTAAAGCATTGATTGATGATGTGGTTGAAGACAATGCGGAAGATGAAATAAACTATACAGTAGAGTCTGAGAAGCTAGATGGAAATGAGATTCAAGATAACTATGAGTTGGTTGATGAGTAAGTAAAAGAAAAGGGAAAGGAGAAGAAAACAGTGGTTACTACTCTCCCAAGAACCACCACCTCCCTTTCCTTATTGATTGACAAATAAGGTTGATGATATAAAGTAAGAAAATTCATGGACATGCTGAAGCAGCTGACAATGAATGTGCCTTTGGTGGAGGCATTAGAGTAGATGCCTAGATACACTATGTTTATGAAGGACCTTGTGAGAAAGAAGAGAATAGTGAGTTATGAACCGGTGGATAATCTTTACCATTATGGTGCCATTTTGACAAGATCCTTGGTGCAAAAGAAAGAAAACCTGGGAGCATTCACCATCCGTTGTACTATTGGGTCACTTGATTTTGTCAAGGACTTATGTAATCTCAGAGCAAGTATTAACCTGATGCCACTTGCTGCTCACAAAAATTTGGGTTTAGGGGACCCTACACCCACAAATATGTGACTAGTAATGGCATATAGGTCAGTGAAGTGGCCAGTGGATATATTGTATGATGTGCTAGTAAAGGTGGTTTTCTTTATATTTCCTATTAAGTTTGTTATTCTGGATTGCAAGTTGTACTTCAAAGTACCCATAAAGAAATGAGTGTATTATACATTATTGATGTGTATTATGAACATGAGAGAGAGGTGTCAATCGAGGAGAAATTTATTGTTGAAACTTTGGTTGCAGTCTTGATAAACTTTAAAAGTGAAGGTATCAAAGAATATGTGAAGATAGTATGTGCCCTGATGGGAATGGGATAGTATTCATATACTCCCAAGAAGCTGGATTTGGACCTCAAAAATCATCCAATACCATTGCCTAAGCCATCTATTGAAGAGCCACTGGTATTGGAGTTAAAGGAGTTGTCGACCATCTACGGTATATGTTTCTAGGCAGCAAAAACACCTTGCCTATGATTATAGAAGTAGATTTAGGTAAGCAGAAGGTTGAAGAACTTATCTCTGTGCATAGGAGATACAAAAGGGCTATAGGTTAGACTATTGCTGATATTATTGGTATTCCTCCGGGTATTTGCACTTAATAGATTCACTTGGGGAAGATTACACACCAACCATTGAGAGCTAATGCCGCCTTAACCCACCAATGCAAGAATTGGTTAAGAAGAAGATCATTAAATGGCTTAATGCAGGAGATATATACCCCATCTCTGATAATAAGTGGGTAAGCCCCGTCTAATATGTGCCCAAGAAAGGGGGCATGACTATAGTTGCAAATAAGAAAAATGAGTTGATTCAAATTAGGACAGTGATAGGGTGAAGAGCTTGCATGGCCTTTCATATGCTCAACTCATAGACTTTGAAGGACCACTTCCCAATGTCTTTTATGGATCAAATACTTAATCAGTTGGCGGGAAAAGATTGGTATTATTTCCTGGATAAGTATTAGATCTATAACCAAATTTCCATGGCCCTAGAGGATTAGGAGAAGATGACTTTCACTTTCCCGTATTGTACTTTTGCGTTCAAGAAGATGCTGTTTGTTCTCTGTAATACACCCGCCACCTTTTAACGGTGCATGATGTCTATATTTTCTGATAGGGTGGAATACACCTTGGTGGTGTTTATGGATGACGTCTCAATGATAGGTGATTTTTTTGAGCTATGTTTAGTAAATCTGAGTAGAGCATTATAGCAATGTGGGGAGTTTAACCTTGTGTAGAATTGGGAAAAGTGCCACTTCATGGTGAAAGAGGGCATTGTCCTTAGTCATAGAATTTCATCCAAGGGAATTGAAGTCGATCAGGAAAAGGTCAAGGTTATTGAGAAACTACCTCCTCCCATTTTAGTAAAGGGAGTTCATAGTTTCCTTGGTCATGCAGGATTCTATCGTCGATTTAGAAAGGACTTCCCCAAAATTACAAATCCTCTTTGCAAGCTTTTGGAGAAGGAGGCCAAGTTCACATTTGATGATGATTGTAGGAAGGAATTTGAATGCCTTAAAGTGAAATTAGTTGATTCCCCAATCATGGTTGTGACAGATTGGTCAATGCCATTTGAAATCATGTGTGATGTAAGAGAAGTAGAGCTTGGGGTTGTGCTTAGCCAAAAGAAAGAAAAGTTATTTCATCCTATTTACAATTCAAGAAAGGCATTGAATGGAGTTCAAAAAAATTATACCGTTACTGATAAGGAACTTTCTGTGGTGGTTAATGTATTTGGGAAGTTCCCTGCTTATCTATTAGGGGCCAAGGTAGTGGTGTATACAGACCACACAACTTTAAGGTATTTGATGGCAAAGAAGGATGCTAAGCTAAGGCTAATTAGATGGGTGTTACCTCTTCAAGAGTTTAAATTTAAAGTCAAATATCAGAAAGGATGCGAGAATCAAGTTGGAGAACACCTGTCTAGACTTGAAAGAGATCAAGAAGTCAAGGATGAGCTTAAAATTGATGACACATTTTTAGATGATAAAATCATGGTTGTTCTGCTTGAAAGAGTACCATGGTACGCGGACTTTGTAAATTATGTGGTAAGTAGGATTATCTCGGCGAATCTTTCTTTTCACCAAAAAAAGCAGTTTCTCCATGATGTTACACACTACTTATAGGATGAGCCATATTTATTTAGGCATTACACAGATAACATTATCAGGAGATGCATCCCAAAGGTGGACATTCTGAGTATCCTGGAAGATTGTCATACTTCACCAGTCGGGGGTCACCATATAGGTGGCCATACTCTGAGAAAAGTGCTGTAGAGTGGCTATTATTGGCCAACCTTATTCAAAGACGCATATGAGTTAGTGTAGAGATATGATCAATGCCAGATACGAGGGTTAATCTCAAAGTACCATGAGATACCCATGACAAAAATGATGGAAGTAGAGTTGTTCAACGTCTGGGGCATTAACTTTATGGGGCCCTTTGTAAGCTCTTATGGGTTGAAATACATCTTGGTTCCCATCAATTATTTGTCTAAATGGGTTGAGGCTATTGCCTTGACCGATAATGAAGGAAAGAGAGTGGTTTCATTCATTAAAAAATATCTTCTCTCACTTTGGGGTACCATGTACCATCATAAGCAATGTTGGGTCACATTTTCGTAAACTAAGTGTTTATGGCTGCCTTGGTGAAATACGGTTTTAAGAAACAAAAGGTTGAAACTCCTATCACCCACAAACTAGTGGGAAATTAGATATTTCGAATTGGGAGATAAAAGATATTCTTCCAAAAATGGTGAATGCAAGTAGACAAGATTGGTCTAGGAAGCTGGATGATTCCTTGTGGGCATACAGAATGGCTTTCAAGACATCCATTGGTATGTAACTGTACCAGTTATTCTATGGCAAGGCATACCACTTGCAAATTAATTTGGAATAAAAAACATTGTGGGCATTAAAGAGGGTGAATCTGAATTGGAATAAGGCAGTAGAATTGCAACTAGGGTAGCTGAATGAGATGGACAAATTCCATCTCGCAGATTAATGAAAGAGCATACCTCTACAAATAAAACATGAAGAGATACGATGATTGAAGGATTGAAAAGTGGGATTTTTAGAAAGGTGATTGGGTGCTTCTCTTCAACTTTAGAATGAAACTCTTCCCAGGTAAACTTAAGTCAAAGTGGTCTGGCCCATTAATAGTTAACCAAGTCTACCCTTCAGGAGTAATTGAACTCAAAACTAAAGATGGTAGAATATTCAAGGTCAATGGGCAACGAGTCAAATTATATATTTTTCCCATTAAGTTAGTTAAGTGCTTGGGTACAGTCTATCTCAATGAAGTCTGAGTCATTGAGATGACTGAGTCGTGCCACGATAATAATTTTCATGCTAGTGGGAGGCAACCCATAATATGTTGTTGTAAGCATAGTTAGAGTTATTTGTTTGTTTTGGTGCAAGTTGATGTGTTTGTGAAGTGTGCAGGATTGAGATTACAAAAAGATAAGATTTGATCCAGTTGAGAGAGGTTGATGGAAAGGTTGATGGAACGTCAAGTTCATGAAGGACCATCACTAAAATCATCAAAGACATGTTCAAATAATGGACATCTTGGATAAGGCTTAACCACTAAGTTGATGGACCCTCCTATTCTGACGAACCATCAAAGCCACTGTTAACACGAAGTTGAAAAATAAAGTCTCTGGATAGGACTGACAGGAAGTTTGATAGACTGTCATACTTGTGATGGACCATCGACTTAACCATCACAACATAGCCGATTTATTGTAGTTCTGGTAAGTCCTGATGGTAAAGTTGACGGACCGTCAGGTACATGGCAGCCCATCCGCGTGTCTGTCCAATTAACCCTAGATTTTGGTAGGTTGGGTTGGTTAAATTTAATGTTGTATTACTTATCTTTATCCAATCCAATCGTCTTTAAATTGATAACACAAAGCGATTATGTACGTTACCACCATTTTTAAATCCTAAGACCATTGAAATTTTTCTGCATTTGAAGTATCAGGATCATTATCTCCTCTTAGGACTCTCCCTTTTCCCCTTTCTATCCTATTTAAACAACCCTCTCTTACTCTTATTCCTATCATAATGTAAGTTAAGTCTCTCACTGATAAAGCAATTTTAGAGGTTATAGTATTTGTGAAAGTATGCAAGTTCAAAGTAGTAAGGAATACTGCGAAATCAAAGTATGATTAAAAAAAATTTCTTCTATTTTGATTGATGAATATGATGTGTAAGTTGTTAATGCTTGAAAATAACTTCATCTTGTTTACTTTTGCATTGTTGTGATTCTGACTAAGTCAAACCCTGGTAAATGTTGTTTGGGAAAAGTCTGAGTAACCCATGTACCAAAAATGGCAAAAATTATGTTTAAAGGTCGATTTTGTACCATTGTTGTGTGCATAATTGAGTAATGTATGTCAGGTGTTCAACAAATTGTCCAAGTGAAACTCAATGTTGAAATATGAAAGTGACGACCATCTTGACGGACTGTCGAACACTCGACGGACCATCACTTTGACCGTTGGAATGTCTTTGAAAAAATGGGTTACTAGTTTAGTCGCGATGGATGACCTAATGGACTGTCAGACCTATGATGGATCATCACAGTGAGCGTCACTGGGTTATTTAAAAACTGCTTACAGCCAGGCGACGGACCATCGCAACTCCAACAGACTGTCAACCTACCCATTAAGTCAAGTTTACAACAATTTTTTTCCTGATTCTGGTCCAACTATTTCTTGATATATTGTTCAGGAAAATGGCAGCAAGCTACCTACAAGCAGAGGTAGTGGTTGGAGTGAACACGGAAGGGGCAAAAATGAGTCAGCATTAAATGAGAAGGCTTCGACTTTCAACACTTGGCAAAGGGACAAGATGAATTAAGCACTCTCCCAGTATGAATAGAAGAGTGAGAGCAGTGCCAGTAGCATAAGTTTAAGCCCCAATGAGTAAGGGGTTAATACATCAAACCCCGACCCCGACCAAGTTGATGAATCAAAAACTAAGGATGCTACTGTAGTCAAAAGCAAAGACCCTCAAACACGAAAAGCAACAAGATGTCAAGTTAAAGGAGCACCGGATAAGTACCTTGATGGACTTGAACCAATAGCAACTAGGCCAATCTCTGAAGATCACCAAATTGTGACGGCCGAGTTGCATGAGTATCCATACCTTGAGTGGAAATTTAACAAATATGAGTTATCTTGGATGAGAAAACCCCTCGGGGCATATCAACCAAACCTGGTGCGGTAGTTTTTCACAAATTATTTGGTATTAGTAGAGAAAGACTGTCCTAAGGTCTAAAAAATTTAAGATTTGACCAATAGGGAATCAGTTTCGGTCAGAGGGGTTACCATTAATATATCGGCCCACACACTAAATAGAATGGTATTTGGGCTTGACTATAAAGCGCCGACTGCGGTACCTGATCATGAACATCGTATGACTACGGCCTCCACCCAAAGTCCTTGGTTGTCTAGGCCTCTCGTTGATGATAGTATTCCATCTTAGGTTCTAAATCCCAAAGAGCGCATTGATAAGTCCTCACTCAATTTTCAAGCTAAGTTTTATTAGGCCATTGTTAGACTACGGTTGATGTCGACTAAGGGAAATGCTAATTTGGACAATCATAGGGTAGTTTTAGTGGATAGTCTAATTGTTGGGCTGAAGATTGATTTTGACTAAATTATTAATGATGAGATGTGTGTTCGGGCACACAAGGTGGCAAGTGTGTTACCGTTTCCATGTTTGATCACGGAATTATATAGGAAAGACAATGTGCCATTGATTTGAGGAGTTGACAATGAGGTGCGGGCAACTCACAGGCAGGATATTGAAAATATGAAGGATGACTCTAAATATAAAATACTAGTCAACAAACCTCCTGCTTATCAGATGTAGTCAGCTCCAGCTCCTGATATTTTTCATATTTCCACAGGTTTGCCATTGCTTAGCACTACTTATGTGGCACCCAATTATGTGCTGCCTAGTAATTCTGCAAGATAAGCATCTATGCCACCAATGGATGGGACTTCAGACACTACATCTGTCCCCTCTCAATATTCAGAGTATAGGCTAACACAGGAAAATTTTGCCAAGTCTATTAAATAATAAAATAAGTTTGAGAAACAATTGAACACCTGGGAAAAATAGTGCAAGCCCTTTATTGACCACATCATTGATTAAGCCTTAAAAATGTATAAGTAGATTTAGGTTAGAATGGATGATATGGAGGAACGCATAAACAAGAGGTTGGACGTGCTATCATTGTCAAATTTTGCAAAATTTATGACAGAGTTCAAGTAGGCACAGGTTGATATAGATGAGCTTAAGAGACAACCAATGCAACCCATATTTGATCCAGCCTTAGTCATCAGTGTTGAAGACGAGAGTTTTGTTGACATTATGGGAAACCCGTTGAAGGATAAGGGAAAATAAGTTGATGAAAGTACTGATAGAAAAGCTTCAAGGAGAAGGAGATGAGAGGATATGATGCCAGAAGAAAGAGAACCCATAGATCTGAATAAAACTGCAAAGACGCTGAGGAGAAGTGAAGAAAAGATATAGAAAAAGGTTACAGATGAAGCTGCAGAAGTTTCAACTAGTTCTGCCCCAACTACGGGGCCAATTCCAGATATGGTTTGTATTGAGATACCTCTAAGCTATTATGAAGCTAATTTGAGTACCCCTACCACTATAGGGGTTAACGTTACTACACCCGAGGCTAAAGAATCCTTACCACACTTCATTGATTCATCAACCTGAGAGGCTTTATAAGTATTCCACTCTTTTGTACTTTATGTTAATGCATTAAGGACAAAGCATTTTGTTTAGTAGGGGTGGGGTACTTGTTATGTTGTAATCACCATGGGGGTTTTTGTTGCTTGTGTTCTATTCCTTCCGTGTGCTATGTAGTAGAACCGGCATGTTTAGGTTGCATATGTATTATCTTGTGATGTACATATTGTTCTGTGTTTATAAATATTACTTTCTTTCCTTTTGGAACCCTTTTGTATAGATGGATAATAAATGAATGTGGAAAAGTACTTTGAACATGTTGTATGACTATTTTATTCTTGTCACTTAGTATATGTTGAACAACCATTTGTGATTCTATGATTGGAATTAGGATGCAAAAATAAAGTAAGCATGATCATGTGGTGTAAATCCCAAGAGTTAGTAGAATAAGTGTTAACTCATTGCTTGTGTGTGCGAGTGTTTTTTATAGTTCTTGCATAGTGTATACACCTAGAACTTACCCGATTCATTAATTTTGCCTTGTAATTGATTCAATGAGATACGATAGTATGCCTCCTTTAATTATTAGTCCACTTAGCCATAAAGAATGACCCTCCAAAAATATTTTTGTTCTTTACCTGGTTGAACACTTTTGAGCCTATGCTAGTGTTTATTCATTCCTAATGACTCCGACTCACTCTCGTTAAGATGTTAGTACTTAGCTTTGGCACTGGTCCAAATTTTGGATATCGTGCACCTCAACTTACGCAAAATGCCTAAGTTGAGGTTGGCTACTGCCAGATAACAACAGTTTATTGAAAGTGATTTAGAGTTGTAATAAATTTTCACATCTGGCCTTGATCTAGTTAGATATTATACACCCTAACTGACTGCATCAGCATAAGTTAAGGGTGGCTGATGTAGTTGTAATCACAATAGGGGTATTTTTTTCCTGTGTCCTATTCCTCCGGGGTGCTATCTAGTAGAACTTGCATGTTTAGGTTGCATATTTATTTTCTTGTGATGTATATATTGTTCTGTGCTTATAAATATTACTTTCTTTAGTTTTTGCTTCTTTTTTTATATATAGATGATAAATGAATGTGGTAAAGTACTTTGAACATGTTGTATGGCTATTTTTTTACTATCACTTAGTATATGTTGAACAACCATTTGTGATTTTGTGATTGGCATTATGATGTAGAAATAAAGTAAGCATGATCATATGGTGTAAATCCCAAGAGTTGGTAGAATAAGTGTTAACTCATTATCTCTGTGTGCTAGTATTTTTTATAGTTCTTGCATAGTGTATACACCTAGAACTTTCCCGGTTCATTAATTATGCCTTGTGATTGATTCAATGAGATAGGATAGCAGGCTCCCTTCTATTATTAGTCTACTTAGCTATAAATAATGACCCTCCATAAAGATTTTCTGTCTTTCCCTAGTTGAACCCTTTTGAGCCTATGCTAGTGTTTATTCATTCCCAATAATTCTGACTCTCTCTTTTTATGATGTTAGAACCTAGCTTTAGCCCTAGTCCAAATTTTGTATATCGTGCACCTAAACTTATACAAAATGGCTAAGTTGAGGGTGGCTATTGCCAGGTAATAGATGTTTGTTTAAAGTGATTTGGAGTTGTAATAAATTGTCGCCTTTAGCCCTGATATAGTTAGATATTATGCACCTCAACTGACTGCATCAACATAAGTTGAGGGCGGCTAATGCTGATTCTCCAAAAAATCTAGGTTTATAGTAAAGTCGTGGATGAATAGAGTGGATTGTAGGTGAGCTAGAAAAACATTAGCCCTAGTGAGTAGCAATTAAAGGAAAAGAGAGTGAAGTTCAAACTTAAAGTCAGTTTTCCCAAAATTGATCCTCACCTAACACCTGAACCTCATTACAAACATAGAAAGACCTGCTTGATCTTTGCAAATCAACCACAGGGGAGAATTAGATGATAAGGGAAAGCTTATGGGTGTGTATGTTGTGTTTGCAACTTCCTTGATAAGTATGAGAGTTTTGATTTTTGTCCATAAGTTAAATGAATGATGTGTGGTGGACTTCTTTGATTACAAGGGAAACTTGAGTTATGCTTAGTTTGCTGATTTCTATGGGATATTATATCCATGTTTGAGTCAGTGCTGAATTGTAAATAATGCCAGTTGTAGATCCTGATGTGTTGAAACTATATGATTGAGATGATAGTTGAGTAGTTGTGTGAAATCTAGATCCTGATCATTAAGATCATTGTGTCTAAGTGACGGACCATCAGACTACCTGTGTTTGCAACTTCCTTGATAAGTATGAGAGTTTTGATTTTTGTCCATAAGTTAAATGAATGATGTGTGGTGGACTTCTTTGATTACAAGGGAAACTTGAGTTATGCTTAGTTTGCTGATTTCTATGGGATATTATATCCATGTTTGAGTCAGTGCTGAATTGTAAATAATGCCAGTTGTAGATCCTGATGTGTTGAAACTATATGATTGAGATGATAGTTGAGTAGTTGTGTGAAATCTAGATCCTGATCATTAAGATCATTGTGTCTAAGTGACGGACCATCAGACTACCGATTGGCCATAAACCTGACCGTCAACTTTGACGCGACATTACTGAGTTCAAATTTCAAGTATCCAGTACCTAGGAGACTATAAATACCCAGACTAGGTTTGGATTAGATATCTTTTATTAATCTTTTATTCACTTTTCAACTTTTGAATGTCTTGTAACTCACGACTCTGTAAGAAAGAGATGAAATTGGGGATCTAGATTCTTATCCACCATTCTTCTTTGAAGATCAAATAGAACAATTGTGGGACCTTTTATAAGTGATTCTTTAAATTAATTTATAAAATTAATTTATGAACAAAACAATGTTTTCTTCTTCTTCTTTTGAGATGTATGGATAAATGTCCCATAACTAGGGTTATGGGAGCCTTGATGTAAATAGTTATTTTAGATTGTGGGATTGTGTGAATTCAGTAACAAATTTCAATTGCATAAGCTCTGCTTCATTTTAATGATCTTTCTTGGTTGCAAACTTGAAAGGTGATACCAAGGACACCACTTGTTTGAGTATAAAATGTGTGTGTGTTGGGAAAAGAAGATATTTATAAGGATCCTAAAGACTTTAACCTTTGGGTTAAGGGTTGATGCCTTAACAGGATCAACCCACTTGAGAAATTAATTGAACATATTAATTTGCTCTTTAAGTTTGAGAGAATTGATGGGTAATCATCTATTAAGGTTGAGAAGCAAAATAGATGAAGTTTAGAGTTCCATATATTCTTGCAATTGAAATTTGTTACGTATGAATTTGAGATAACCATAACCCTGACTAGTATAACATCTCAATAAACATAATCCTAGTTTCGTTATTCTCATTCAGTTAAACTTTACAAGCATACTTCTTAGCTGAAACTCTGCCTACTATAATCTGAATACTGTTAACAAGTCAAAACCCCCTTTACTTCAGAACCTTTGATCAACAGTCTATTAACAACCATAACACTTAGTTTGCACAATATTCCTTATGGGATTTGATCCCAACCTAGTTGGGTTCTATATTTGACAGCAACCACTTACACTTTTTAACTATAGTTGTAATTTAGGTGTGTCACCTAACCAAGAATTCTTTCATGAGCTCAACCTGTGAGATGATAGATCCCGCGAGTAAGGACCACAACCATAAAACCACTTGTCCCATCAATGAGAATAGGAAAAGACACAAACAAATTGATTCTTGATATATGTGGGCTATGTCAAATGGAGAACACACATCAATGCTATTCTTCAAGTTGATATTAGCATCCTCATATGCTTAACCTCCAAACAAACCTTTTATTTAAAGAAAATTAAGCATTACACTAGTAACGTAAAATACTTTATTTCCTTCCACCAATGGAATTCAAGTAGCACTGGCTCGCTACATCTTCAAGGTGATCCGTTTCCTCGAGATTCCCATCAAAAGCTTAGGTACTACTATTATGTTGGCTCATAATATCATGGATACTAATATCCTCACCTGAGAAAGAACCAAAATAATAAACAATGTAAAATTAAACAAAACGGCTAATCTAAAGTGCTTAAAAACACTACAAGAATGAAAATTATATTTCACTCTCCTCAATGATACCAAAATTTAGTGATGCTCAAACTACACCCTTGAAGTGTAAGCGATCATCATCAGTATAGCAACCCAATAGAGTTGGAGTCAAATTCACATAGATTGAAGATAAGGATTTCAATACTCGAGAGTGTTAGAAGTCAACCAAGACTTGGCCCATTATGTGTGGTAAACAAACATAAAAGTAAAATGGGGGGTTTATTTAAATGATTTTGTATCTAATGACTTTTTCATTTTAAGACTACTATTTCAAGGCTAGAAACAATTAGAGATAGTCATGTGTTGATGGGACTTAGGGTTATGTCTTCCTAGGTCTGGGTTCATGCATGCTTATTGGACTATTTGTGAAAATTTTTATAGAAGTCATGGGTAGGCTAGATATAGAGGTGCTAATGTAAATTCTTCAATAAAACACCAAATATCATAAATGAGTTCTTTCGAACACCTCATAAGTGTAATAATTTTACCAATCTATGGCCTCAATTAATATTTTTTTGTCTAAGAGATGCTATTAAATAATCTAATTCAAGTTATTGTTCACACCCATTCTTTAAACATATCCTCTATGTCAAGAATGAAAAGGGTTCTAAGGTAACTTGGGTTTGCAACCCCCAATTCTTAGTTTGAATGAATGTAAAAAATATATCAAATAGCTAATTAGGAGGACAAATAAATAAAACTCATGCACTAATCACAACCTATCCTAAGAAGAAGAATTAGCAACTCATGGAGAGAAAAAGTAGAGACACAAAAAATTCCATCAAATTAATCCATAGAAAAAAAGAGAATAAAAAATTCAAGCTTTATTTCAATAGATCTTCAATATGAATCACTAATTCTTCACTTGAGAACCCCTCTAATGTGTTCTTAGATCAAGAGTTGTACAATGATGTTCAATAATATGGAAATGAGCGGAAAACCCTTAATTTTGCCCCAAATTCATGTTTGCCCAAATTTAAATGAATGCCATTACACTCTTACAAGTAAATCCAGGGGAAATCTAGAGCATACTAGGTACAGATGAGCGCAGATGGGGGTGTTTGGACATTTTGATGTGGGTGGAATCCTGACACATCAATGTGATTGTTAGGGCCTTTTTCTTTTATATTTTACCTTTCATTGACTTTAATGGATTGATCATCTTTATTTTCAACATTAACTTGCACAAATGAGCATTATACCTGATAATAACACCAAATCAATGGAAAAGCCTGATAATTTAAGCTTTAAAGGGTGCTAACAAGTCATGAATTTGATGACCAATCATTGTCAATGCACAAGAATAACAACAATTGTATGGAACAACCCCTCACATGGCACTACAAATTTTTGCCTATCCTCATTGCCACTAGAACCAAGTTAGCATCCTTCAGGACCTTGTAATGGTTACTCAGAACTACTCTTCCCTATGACTCATGGTATGTCCTTATGTATCGTAGTAAACCATTAGCTTTATCCTCAAACCTTATAACCCTTTCAAACTAATGACAACCTATATGACGAGTCCCATTGTTCCACAATGACTTATTGCCCATGAAGTCTTTTTACACTTGTGCATTTTTTCATTGTTTTTCCATTCCAATCACATCCAACTATATTTTACTACAAGACATAACGAACCCTCATATATAGACAAAAAAACCTTCATATATGTGATAGTTACTTGTTTTAAGCATCTTAAGTGTCGTAATTCTATAGTACTTCAATGTCCTTAACATAGATTGTTTGCGTGTCTCAAATAAAAAAATGCTAATTCAACTAAGATGCTTGACTAAGAGAAAAAATTATATCACTTAGTCAATCAACCTTCCTTTAAAACTCATTCACAATTGCACATGTAAACCATTAAAGTATTCAATACCCTCCAATTTTATCAAAGCTCTCAATGCATTAAATATGAAATACAAGTACGCCAACACAATAAGATTAGGACATGGAATTATATTATGAGTAGAAACCCCAACATATCGACCATTTCACTATCTAAACAAGAAAAATAACTAGACTACAGCCCATATTCCCTCAAGTAAAAGAAGTTCCCACTCACTTAGTATACAGAATGAAATCTATTATTGGGGTTATGTCAAATCTGCCACTCTCACAAGGAAGTCAAGTAGTGTGTGTTTGATACCGTAGGCTTGGCCTTTTATTCTATGCTTCAACATTCTAATAGTTGAGTTATGATCTTTATAGGTCTTTTCTAGGCTTGTAATTTAGGTTAGGGAACAGGAATGATACATTTAAGCATAATAACTTCTTTCTCTTTGGCACTACAATACTCTTGACGCCACTTTCTTATTTCTTTTTGCTTTTCATGTTTTAACCAATATTTTTTGATCTGGGTGTGTTTTTGATTTTCTACTTTTTTTCCCTAATATTTTACCACACCTACATCTATTTCCCTTTTATTTTCTTAACCTTCTTTTTCATATCTGCATTTAAGTATGCACCCCTATGATATCCTCCCTCCACTTAGATGATTTTCTTAAGTTGAGATACACAATGTCCAAGAAAGTATCAGGGCCAAAATAGGTTCATTGTAATTAAAGCAAGAAGGTGAAGGGGTTAATAAGAGAAAAATGGTCACTTAAGGCTCAAATTTGTGATCAAGGGATACTTATTTTATTTTTTTGGTTCTTTAGGCTAAACTATACTAATACAACTAGCCTATGATCTTTCCCTAACTTCCTATACTATATCTAACGAGGATAATCATGCAAGTTTGAGATCACATGCACACCGACTACGTAATGTACCTTTTTCACACATGGATTGTGGCTTTCATCTAAATTACTAAGTATATAGTACATGTTACATCAGCCAAGTTATGCTATTAACAATTTCTAATCCCATATCTAGATCCTACATTGGTGACATCCCAGTATATGCTATCACTACATCACAAATCAAAAATTTAAAGGGGTATAATTTTAAACAAAAAATTTAAAATAGGTAAGCCTACTTATTAACTCATCTTGTACAAAGTTATCTTATATTAATATAAGTTACAAAAATAACAAAAACAACATAAAAATGTAAAAACAACTAAACATGTCCATTCTAACTATGTTAGCACAACTGATGGAAATGAAATACGAAAAGGAAAATCTTCTATTGTGGTACACTCCAACCCCAAACTTGTAATACCCCGTATATCTCTAACTTAAATTAACTCTCAGTCCATGAGTTATTTTTTGAAATACTTAGTATTTTTTAGTTTAGAGCCTGCTAATGTATAGGAAATTTAGTTAGCTTTTCAACGATATAAAATTTTCCCAAATCTGATACCTGAGCGAAGAGTTAGAGCCATTTTTGTAAAGCAGTGTGCCAACTTACACTTCAGTGCATCACGGAGCAAGACCTAATGGCAATTACCAAATCCAGTAATCCTCCACGATCATGGCGCATTATGCCAAGGCTTAATTTCACAATTGTCCTCTTTCCAGTGAAGCTACGCGATGTCACCGCATCGCGGTGAACTTCCAAGTTGCATCCAGTATGGCAACGTGATACCACTGCATTGCACCACCAGTAACATTCCTAGTTGTCAATTTCCAGTGACACAACGCATTAGCGCCGTATCGCACCAGGGCCCCAGGTTGAAAGAATTAGACAAAAATTAAAAGTTTTATCTAGGGATAAACCAGTCTTTTCCCATTATTTTAATATGCCTAGATTTGGGATTTAATCCCTAAAAATGTTATTAAGTCATTCTTTACTCAATTTTCCCCCAAATTAAATCATTCCCTCTCAAGAAAACATAACTTAGCTCCAAAAAAATCAAGAACAAAGCTCAAGAAACTCACCAAGTACTCCAAGAAATTATCAATTCAGGTATGTTAGGTGTTCATATATGTGTACCTTTCACCCATAGAGTCCAAAAATCTTTTTTTAAAACTACAAGCTTATGGAATTGTGAATTCCCCTATTTGAAATCAATTGTATGCATGTTTATGATGTTAATTGGGTTTCCAATCCATTATTATTATAAGATTAATAAAATTAGAATAGTTTTTATGAGGAATTATATGAATTGCATGTTAAAACCCATGAATTTGAGAGTTTAGGCATTGTATTTGCAATGTTTATATGCTATCCATGATTATGTGCTTTAAGTAGTGCTTTAGAAGTGTTTGATAGAAAGTCCATGTGAATAAAATGGTAAAATCATGACATGCTAGTATATGTACAAGCTTATGCCCTACAAGTGTTTGATAAAATATCTCTATGAATGAATTATGGACAAGTAATTATTGTTATGTCTTTCAAGATTATGCTATGCTTTACTTTCATGCTATCTAGTCTTGAGGGTATTTAATACCCGACAATCTAGATGTTTACCTAGAGCCAGTGTCAGTTATAGAATAGTATCTGTCATTTCATGATCAGTAGAATTTAGTTTCCTACAAAACTCAGTAGAACTCAGGAAAACACATTAAACTCAGTATTAGTCCAGTCCAGTTTAGTATACTTAATTTAGTATACTGTGATACATCCAGAGTAGGGTTGGGTTGTGTCCTCATGTAGAGAGGTAAGGTCATAGCCTATCCCTCCAAACAGCTTAAGCCCCATGAGAAGAATTACCTAACTCATAATCTTGAGTTAGCAGCTGTAGTGTTTGTCTTAAAGATTTAGAGGAACTATTTCTATAGAGTTCATGTTGATGTGTCCATAGATCACAAAAGCTTGCAGTATGTCTTGTCTCAGAATAATTTGAATTTACGTCAAAAAAGGTGGTGATATGAGTTCATGTTGAAAGATTATGATATGAGTGTTTTGTATCATTCGACCAAGGCCAATATAGTGGATGATACTCTTAGTAGATTGTCTAGGGTAGTGTTTCTTATGTTGAAAATGATAAAAAGAAGTTAGTTTAGGAAGTTCACTAGCTTTCCCGACTAGGCGTCCTCTTAGTCGATTCAGCAGAGGGTCGTGTAGGGGTGCAGAATAGTTCAGAATCATCTTTAGTTTCTAAAGTGAAGGAAAAGTAGGATAGATATCCCAGTCTTTTTAAGTTGAAAGAGTCAGTCAAAGATTAGAAAATAAAGGTTTTCTCCTAAGGGTCAGATGGTGTGTTGCGTTTCTAGGGTCAGTTATGCGTGCCAGGTGTAGATGACATGAGGCAACAAATTCTTGTAGAAACACATGGTGCACGTTACTCTATTCATCCAGGGACCACTAAGATATACCGCGACTTGCAAAAGAGCTATTGGTGGAGTGGGATAAAGAGATACATTACAGAGTTTGTAGCTAAGTGCTCGAGGTGTCAACAGGATAAGATTGAGCATCAGAAACCTAGTGGGTCCATGCAAGAGTTATATATTCCCACATGGAAATGGGAGAAAGTGAACATGGACTTTATGATGGGTTTACCTCATACTCGTCATCAGGATGATTCTATTTGGGTTATTATAGATAGAATGACCAAATTATCTTATTTTATGCTATTTCATACTTTCTATTAAATTAAGGACTATGCCAAACTCTATTTCATAGAGTTGGTCAAGTTACATGGAATCCCAATATCCATTATCTTAGATAGAGGTACGCAATTTACCTCTCATTTTTGGATAGCATTCCAAAAGGGTCTTGGTACTCGAGTTCACCTCAATACAGCCTTCCACTCTCAGATAGATAGTCAAGTAGAAAGGAATATTTAGACTCTAAAAGATATACTAAGAGCCTGCATTATAAATTTTAAGGTTAGTTGGGATGACCATTTTTCTTTGATTGGATTCACATACAATAATAGCTATCATTATAGTATTCAAATAGCCCCATTTGAGGCTTTCAATGGTAGGATATGTAGATCTCTAATTGGTTGGTTCAAGGTAGGTGAGGCCGTAGTAGTAGGGCCTGATTTAGTGTTTGATGCCTTAAAGATGCCCTTAGTGTTTGATACCTTAGAGAAGGTTGAGCTGATCAGAGAAAGTCTTAGGGCTACCTAGAGCCGACAAAAATCATATGCAGATGTGAGGAGAAAAAATCTCGAGTTTGAGATTGGTGATTTTGTCTAATTGAAAATCTCTCCCATGAAGGGGGTAAAGAGGTTCAACAAGAAGGGAAAGCTCAGTCCCTAATATGTCGGTCCTTAATGAATTCTCAGCCATTTTAAAAAGGTAGCTTATGAGCTTGAGTTGCCTTCAGATCTATCTTCTGTGTACCACTTCTCCTTGCTAAAGAAATGCATTGTTGACCCAACAGTCATAGTTCCCTTAGAGAGTGTAGATATTTAGATTGATCTCTCATTCTAAGAAGTTCTAGTCCAGATCCTCGATCGTCAGATTCGCAGATTGGGGAACAAGAAAATTCCCTTGGTCAATGTTCTTTGGTAGAATTAGTCCGTTGAAGGAGCTACATGGGAAGCAGAAGAAGATATGCGAACCAAGTATCCTCACCTCTTCCCCACAAACTCAGATTCATCTTAATATAACAGTCTTCCTTAGCTCTACTCAGTTGCATGTTCAATTATAGTTATAATCTTAGTATCGATTACCGTTGCATACTTAGTCATGCATTCATGAATCAGTTCAGTCATGTACTCATGCATTAGATATGCATGTTCAATATGAAAATTCAGCTTACCAGAAACTTCAGTCATGTATTCCATGCATCAGATATGCATGTTCAGTATAAGAACTCAGCTTGTCAGTAGTTCAATCAACTAGTCAAACTTTAGTGTGCATATTCTGTGTGTAAACTCAGTCTATCAGTGTTTCTCAGCTTAATCAGTCTCATTCGAGGATGAATGTTCCCAAGGGGGAGATATTGTAATACCTCGTATTTCCCTAGATTAAATTAACTCTCAGTCCATGAGTTTTCCAATATAAAATTTTTTAAATACTCAGTATTTTTTTAGTTTAAAACAATACAATGCGTAGGATATTCAGTTAGCTTTCTAACGATATAAAATTTGCTCAAATTCGATACCCGAGCGAAGAGTTAGAGCCATTTTTATAAAGCAGTGTGCCAACTGGCACTTTAGCGCATCGCGGAGCATGACCAAATAGTAATTGTCAAATCTAGTGAGCCTCTACGATCATGGTGCACCTCACCAAGGCTCTATTTTAAAATTATCCTTTTTCCAGTGAAGCTACATGATGTCACCGCATAGCGGTGAACTTCTAGGTCGCATCTAGTGAACTAACGTTATACCACAGCATCGTGCCACCTACCACATTCCTAATTATTAATATCTAGTGACACAGCGCAATAGCGCTGCATCGCGCTAGGGCCTCAACTTGGAAGAATTTGATGAAAATTAAAAGTTTCGTCCAAAGATAAACCAGTCTTTTCCCATTATTTTAATATGCCCAGATAGGGGATTTAATCCCTAAAAACATTATTAAGTCATTCTTTACTCAATTTTCCCCCAAATTAATTAATTCTCTCTCAAGAATACAAAACCCTAGCTCTAAATAAATCAAGAACAAAGCTCAAGAAACTCACCAAGAACTCCAAGAAATTATCAATTCAGGTATGTTAGGTGTTCATCTATGGGCACCTTCACCCATAGTGTCCAAGAATCTCTTTTTAAAACTACAAGCTTATGGAATTGTGAATTCCCCTGTTTGAAATAGATTATATGCATGTCTATGGTGTTAATGGGGTTTCCAATTCTTTATTATTATAAAATTCATAAAATTAGAATAGTGTTTATAAGGAATTATATGAATTGTATGTTAAAACCCATGAATTTGCAAGTTTAGGTATTGTATTTGCAATGTTTGTATGTTATCCATGATTATGTGCATTAAGTTGTGCTCCCCAAGTGTTTGATATAAATTCCATGTGAATTAAATGGTGAAATCATGACATGCTAGTATATGTATAAGTTTATGCCCTACAAATGTTAGATAAAATGTCTCTATGAATGAATTATGGACAAGTAATTATTGTTATGTCTTTCAAGATTGTGTTATGCTTTATTTTCATGCTATCGAGTCCTGGGTTATTTAATACCTAACAATCTAGTTGTTTACCCAGATCCAGTGTTAGTTACCGAATTGTATCAGTCATGTCATGATTAGTAGAATTCAGTTAGCTATAGAACTCAGTTAATTACTAGACTCAAGAAAACTCAGAAAACTCAGTATTAGTCTAGTCCAGTTCAGTATACTTAGTTCAGTGTCTTTCGGTTGGGAGTAGGATTCAGCACCGAGTGAACCCAAGGATGGGGGATCACCTTCCAGTAGAGGGTGTGATCCTTAGAAGTAATCCTTGCATTCTAGAACTACATAGCCAGCGTATGTTGAGACATCAAACTTGCTAGTTGAGTGTTGATGAGGTGTTTTAACCTGACAGTTGAGGGTTCCACCATTCTCATTAGAGTACTTTCCGAATAAGGGTAACTCTTCATTGTCTTTACCCATGGCACGGTACTGATACCATTCTAGCTGGGGTTATAGGTTGGACCCCAAATCAATTCAGAAAATAATTATGTTGGTTAGATGATTACCTCCCACAGTCTCAATTTCAGTCTCAGAATAGTACACTGTTCAGTTCTACATAATTAGGACTTTCAGATACAGTCAATAAATATCAGTAACTCAATTATCAGTAACTTCAGATATCAGTTACTTAGTGTCAAAAATCAGTTCTTAGCTTCAGACAATCTCTGCTACAGTATACACGTACATGTATAGTATTGCATGCTCAGTATTTACAACAGTTCAGTTATCTATGTATTCTTATATCCAATTACTCTATATCATTCTGTCAGTTATTGTTCATGCATATGAACCCTTGCATTCAGCCTTACGTGATCTAGCATACCAGTACAGTCCACATACTAATGCTTACTTTTTTTTTGCGCTATGATGTCTTATATCATAGGTTCAGACGCTTAGGTTCTTGACCGCACATAGATAGATCCAGTTATCAGTAATAGTTTTAGTAGTGAGTCCTCATCTATTGAGAGCATGTTTTTATTTTAGTATTTAAGTTTATCAATATTTCATTAGCTAGAGTTAGTTGGGGGCATATCGTATCCACTTTGCTTTTAGACAGTTCAATTAGAGGCTTTTTATACTAGACTAGTTCAGACAGCATTTCAGTTTTTCAAATGTTTTATCAGATATTATTGTAGAGGTTGTCTTGTATCAGTATTTATAGATTTTGAGCCTTATAGCATTTCAGCCTATTTTCTGTATTTATTATAGTATTATTATTCAGTGCTTATAGTAGATATCAGTCATGGGTTAGCTTGAGGTCCTTCAAGGTCGTAAGTATCGTGTAGCATCTGGGGTACAGACTCAGGGCGTTACAAACTTGGTATCAAATTCTATAATTCTACTGAGTCCTAAAAAGTTTGAAAGCCGCATCAAGTAGAGTTTTATGCATGAGTGTATAGTACGCCACACTTATGGATAGGAGGCTATGAGATGTTTTAGGAAAAGTCTCCCTTCTTTTAGTATCCATGTCGTGTGAGTGAGTATGAGCTTAAGTTAAACTTTAAATATAATTTTTTTCCTTCCATTTATAGAATATGCCTCCCAAACAGACTAACAAAAGGAGAACCAAAAATCAGTCAGCACCTCAGTCCATTCTGGCAAATCTCTTAGATGATCATGTCTCCCATACAGAATTCAAAGTTGTATTCACTACTCTAGCCAATTCCATAGCAGCTCAAAATGAACAGGAAACTGTTGTTTAGTAAAATACAGTGGCTAATACTACTGCATCCAGGATTCGGTACTTTACCTAAATGAATCCTCCTCTATTCTCAAGATCTTAGTCAGAAGAGGATCCATAGGAGTTCCTCGATCAGGTTCAAAGAGTCAAAAATATTATGGGAGTGACTTTCATTGAGATTGTTGAGTTAGCTGCTTATCATCTACACGATGTAGCTCATACATGGTTTCAGTAGGGGAAAGTAGATAGGGGCACAGATATACAGCCTATAGAGTGGGAATAGTTTGCTACTGCTGTCCTAGATAGATTCTTTCCCTTTGAGCTAAGAGAATCCTAGGTGTTAGAGTTCATAAATCTCAGGTAGGGTAGTATGAGTAGGAAAGAGTATTCCCTTAAGTTTACTTAGTTAGCTAGGTATGCTCCCCATGTGGTAGCAGACAATAGGTCTAGAATGAGCAACTTTATGTCTGGGGTATCAGATAGTGCGGTTAAAGAGTGTAGAACTGTGATGTTAATTATGGAGATGGACATATCCAGGCTCATAGTCCTTGTTCATCAGATAGAAGAGGCTAAGAATAAAGAAAGAGAGAGGCAGAACAAGTAGCTTCAATTTCAATCAGCCTAAGTCAGAGGGCGGTAACCATATCTAGTTTTTCCTAAAATATTTAGTTCCAGCTCTGTCTTCAGCCAGTGCTCCAGTACCTAAGTTTAGAAATGGTAACAAAGATAGGGCACCAGTCTCTAAATCTCAAGGTAGTGTCAGTAGTGATTGAATAAATCCTCTTTGTTAGACATGTGGCAGAAACCATCAGGGTGTCTACATAACTGGCAGTGATGTTTGTTTCGGGTGTAGCAAGCCAGACCACAGAGTCAGATATTATCCTCAATTAGGTTCTTAGGGTCAGTATAATCATCCTTCAACTCAGTCAGGTTTCCCAAATCTGTAGGGTGCCTCTTTTAGTGCCACCAGTGGGCAAGGCCCAAACAGGCTTTATGCACTTTAGTCTAGACAAGATCAGGAAAATTCTCCTCATATGGTCACTGGTATGTTATAGATCTTCCATTTACATGTTTATGCCTTGCTATATGCCTTTCTAGATCTAGAATCTTTTTTATCTTTCATAACTCATTATATAGCCATTAACTTCAAAGTCAGTCTAGAAATCCTAGTAGAGCCTTTCTCAGTTTCTACCCCAGTGGGTAAATCTATCATAGCCCGACGGGTATACAGGAACTATCCGGTTATGATATCTTATAAATTTACTTTAGTAGACTTAGTATAATTAGAGATGGTAGACTTTGATGTCATTCTCGGCATAGATTGGCTCCATTCATGCTATACCTCAGTTTATTATAGAAACAGAATTATTCATTTTTAGTTTCCAAATGAACCCATCTTTGAATGGAGAGGTAGTGCTACAGTGCTTAAGGGTCAGTTGATTTCACACCTTAGAGCGAGAAAAATGATGTCCCAGGGATATTCTATCATCTTGTACGAGTCAACGACTCTAGTTTAGAGACTCCCACTCTTGAGTCAGTTTTAGTAGTAAATAAATTCTTAGATATGTTTCACGATGATCTTCCCGTAATTCCTCTCAAAAGGGAAATTGACATCAGAAGAACAGTTGAAGGACCTTTTATATAAGGGGTTCATCAAACCCAGTGTTTCCCCATAGGGTGCACCAGGCTTATTCGTACGTAAGAAAGATGGTTTTTTTAGAATGTGTATAGACTACCGTCAGTTGAACAGAGTCACAGTCAAGAATAAATATCCACTTTCTAGAATCGATGACTTGTTTGACCAACTTCAGGGTGCTAATTAATTTTCTAAGATAGACCTCAGATCAGGATATCATTAGCTCAGAGTCAAAGAATATGACATTCTGAAAATAGCTTTCTGACCCAGTATGGTCACTTCGAGTTTCTAGCCATATCCTTTAATCTTACAAATGCCCCAACAACTTTCATGGACTTAGTGAATTGCGTGTTCAAGTAGTACTTGGACATATTCATTATAGTTTTTATCAATGACAATCTTGTCTATTACTATAGTGGGAATGATAACGCAGATCACCTCACAATCATACTTCAGACTCTCAGAACTCATCAGTTGTTCGCCAAATTCAGTAAGTTCAAATTTTGGCTAAGGTCAATACCATTCCTTGGTCATATTATTTTTGGTGATAGCATTAAAGTTGACCCTTAAAAGATCGAGGCATGAGAAACTAGCCTAGACCCATCTCTCCATTAGAAATCTAGAGTTTCTTGGGTTTAGGTGGATATTACCGTCGGTTTGTTGAAGGTTTTTTGTCTATTGTGTCCCTCATATCTAAATTAACTCAGAAAAAAATCTAATTTTAGTGGTCAGATTCTTACAAGAAGAGTTTTCAGGAGTTGAAGACTTGACTCATCTCAATCCTAGTTTTGACTCTACTAGATTGTTTAGACAGGTTTGTTGTGTACTGTGATACATTCAGGGTAGGTTTGGGTTTTGTCCTCATGTAGAGAGGTAAGGTCATAGCCTATTCCTCCAGACAGCTTAAGCCCCATGTGATGAATTACCCGACTCATGATCTTGAGTTGGCAACTGTAGTGTTTGCCTTAAAGATTTAGAGGCACTATTTCTATGGGGTACATGTTAATGTATTCACAGATCAAAAAAGCTTGTAGTATGTCTTTTCTTAGAAATATTTGAATTTTCATCAGAGAAGGTGGTTAGAGTTGTTAAAGATTATGATATGAGTGTTCTGTATCATCTAAGAAAGGCCAGTGTAGTGGCTGATGCTCTCATTAGATTATATATGGGTATTATTGCTCATGTTGAAAATGATAAAAATAATTTAGTTTAGGAATTTCACCAGCTTGACCAACTAGGTGTCTGTTTTGTTGATTCAATAGAAGGTAATGTGTGGGTGCAAAATAGTTAAGAATCATCTTTAGTTTCTAAAGTGAAGTAAAAGCGGGATAGAGATCCCAGTTTTGTTAAGTTGAAAGAGTCACTTAGAGATTAGAAAATATAGGTTTTCTCCTATTAGAGAGATGGTATCTTTCATTGGTAAGCTCGGTTATGCGAGTCACGTGTAGATGACTTAAGGCAATAAATTCTTACAGAAGCACATGGTGCATGTTACTCTATTCATCAATGGGCCACTAAGATATACCGTGACTTATAGGAGATCTATTGGTGGAGTGGGATAAAAAGAGACATTACAGAGTTTATAGCTAAGTGCTCGACTTGTCAGCAGTTTAAGATTGAGCATCAAAAGCCTAGTGGGTCTATGTAGAAGTTCAGTATTCCCATATGGAAATAGGAGGAAGTGAACATGGACTTTGTGATGGGTTTGCCTTGTACTCGTTATCAACATGATTTTATTTGGGTTATCATAGATAGGATGATGAAATCAGATCATTTCTTTCCAGTTCTTGTGTTCTATTCAGCGTAGGACTATACCAAACTCTATATCAAAGAGTTGGTCAAGTTACACGGAGTCCCAGTATCCATCATCTCAAATAGAGGAACTTAGTTTACCTCTTATTTCTGTAAAGCATTCCAAATGGGTCTCAGTACTCGAGTTCACCTCAGTACAACCTTCCATCTTTAGACAGATGGTCAAGTAGAAAGGACCATTCAGACTCTAGAAGATATACTAAGAGCCTGCGTTATCAATTTTAAGGGTAGTTGGGATGACCACTTGTCCTTGATCGAATTCGGATATAATAAAAGTTATCATTCCAGCATTCAGATGGCCCCATTTGAGGCTCTCTATGGTAAGAGATATTTATCTCTAATTGGTTAATTTGAGGTAGGTGAGGCTGCCGTATTAGGGCCTAACTTAGTGTTTGATTCCTTAAAGAAGGTTTAGCTAATCAGAGAAAGGCTTAGGGCTGCCCAAAACTGACATAAATCATATGTAGATGTGAGGAGAAAAGATCTCAAGTTTGAGATAGGTGATTTTGTGTTCTTCAAAATCTCTCCCATGAAGGGGGTAAAGAGGTTCGGCTAAAAGGGAAATCTCAGTCCTCGATATGTCGGTCCTTACAGAATTCCTAGCAATTTTGGAAAGGTATCTTAAGAGATTGAGTTGTCTTTAGATCTAGCTTCAGTGCACCCAGTATTACACGTCTCCTTGCTAAAGAAATGCATTGGTGACCCAGCAGTCATAGTCCCTCAGAGGGCGTAGATATTCAAAATGATCTCTCTTCTAAAGAGGTTCTAGTCCAGATCCTCGATCGTCAGATTTGTAGACTGAGGAACAAAGAAGTTTCCTTGGTCAAAGTTCTTTAGCGTAATCAGTCCGTTGAGGGAGCTACTTGGGAAGCAAAAGCAGATATGCTGATCAAGTATCCTCACCTTATCTCCGCAAACTCAGATTTAGCTCAAGGTAACAGTCTTCCTTAGCTCTACCCAGTTTCATGTCCAATTACATTTATAATCTTGGTATCAGTTATTATTGAATTCATTCATGCATTCATAAATCAGTTCAGTCATGTACTCATGCATCAGATATGCATGTTCAGTATGAAAATTCAGCTTATCAATAACTTCAGTCATGTATTCCATGCATCAAATATGCATATTAAGTATAAGAACTCAGCTTGTTAGTAGTTCAGTCAAGTAGTCATGCTTCAGTGTGTAAACTCAGTCTATCAGTTTCTCTCAACTTAATCAGTTCATTCGAGGACGAATGTTCCCAAAGGGGAGACACTACTAGAAATTCGCCATTTTTTGACTGAAATTTCCGACTGAAAAAAAGTAGTCACAAATTTTCGACTACTTCGGTCGGAAACTTTAATTTTTTTAATTTTTTTTACAAAATATTATTCTGGCACTATTTTTGACTAAAACCGTCAGTATATTTCGTGGGAAATTGCGGGAAATGTATATTCCGACAATTTTAGTCGGAACTAAAAATAATTAAACAAATATATTACTAAATATATAATCTGACCCTAATACGGATATTAAATAATTAATTAAATAAATTTTTTAATATTTATTTCTGACCAAATTAATCAAAACATTAAATAATTAAATAAATATATTATTTAATATATAATCAGACCCTAATACGAAAATAGAATAATTATTTAAATAAATTATAACATATTTACTTTCGACTAATGTAGTCGAAAATCTAAATAATGAAATAAATATATTATTTAATATATAATCATACCCATGTACAAATAGATATTTAAATAAATTATAACATATTCACTTCCGACCATTGTAGTAGGAAATATAAATAATTAAATAAATATATTGCTAAATATATAATCTTACCCTTATACGGATATTAATAATTATTTAAATAAATTATTAAATATAATTTTTGACCAAAATAGTCGAAAAAGTAAATAATTAAGTAAATATATTATTAAAATATAATCTGACCCTTATACAAAAATAAAATAATTATTTAAATAAATTATAAATTATTTATTTCCGATCATTATAGTCGAAATTCTAACTATTGAAATAAATATATTATTAAATATGTATTTTTGACAAAGGTAGTTGGAAACATAAATAATTAAATATATATATTTAATAAGTAATTAAATATGTAATTCTGACGACTGTAGTCTTATAATAATTAATTAAAAATATTATTAAATATATCTTTCCGACCACTCTAGTCGAAAACGGAAAATAATTAACTAAAAATATATATACAGACCCTTATTTAGAAAATAAATAATTATTTTAATATATTATTAAATATGCTTCCAACTACCTTAGTCAGAAACCTTTAATAATTATATCACAAACAATTACATAGATTACATTACATTATAGAAACAAACATCCAAAAAACTTTCTTTTTCTCTCTCAGGCTCTCTCTTTCTCTCCCTCTACACTAGGGTTTGGGTGTCATTGTCGGTGAAAGCAGTACCGCGATGGTGACCACCACGGTGAACGCAGTGCCGTGACGGTGAGTTTCCCTAACAATTTGCAAGTGGGAATTTGAGGTGAATAACTTTCGTGACACCAAAAGTAAATTTTTATTACCTTTTACTTAAAATTTTTAGTTTGAGGTTTACATTATTGCTATTCTGGAGTAGCTAATTGTTTAATTTTTGTGTCAATCAGTTTCTAGGGTTAGGGATTTCTGTTTCTGCTTCTGTTTTATATACCATTGAGTGAAAAAGTTCAAAGTGAACAATATGATCCATGAAGATTCATATAGTAGATTCAAACATGTATAGGATTGAGGCTAGTTAGTATTATTGGTTAGTAGTATAACTATGTAAGTTTTTTCTGTGAACGATTATAGTGGTTTTCATCTATCTCTACCCATTTCTTGTCCTTTTAGCATTTAAAAGACTAAGTGGTTTGTCTTTCATTAGGTGATTACCTTATATCTATATATTTCTTTATTTATGCCACTACAAGTTTAGGCGCTCGTCAACTTAATTACTGAAGACAAATTATTTAGTTGAATGTTTATTTTTTTAACTGGTCATTTCCATATGATATATATTAGTTGATTAATTCTGTTGTAATTATGGTTGAATGGGTTAATAGTGTTGTTTTGAGAATATTAAATTTTTTGTTTTAGCTGTAGTGCTTCCCAATATGTAGAACAAACTTGAGCTATCTTCATTCTTAAACCTCCAATGTTCTGTACTTTTTTTTTTAATGTTGAATTAAAGTTTTTTTTTTCTTTTAACAAAGAAGCAAAAAGTACTTGTAAATTTATGACAAGTACCTTTTCCAATTTTCCACTATCTGCATCCATAGTGTTTCTATATAAGGAGATCAACAAGAATATTGGATTGCAGTATTTTAGAGATAAAATTGGATTGCAGTATGATAGAGATATAGGTACACTCTTTGAATACTCAATAAAAGGGTTAAGGGCTAACTAACTTGGTGAGCTCCTTTCCACAGTTGAGGTGGAGGACTCAAACCTTAAATTTTATATACATATAATGCTTTTTTTTAATGTAATATCAGCTGAGATAAACTTAAATGGAATGACATTATCCATGAACATTCATATAGTTGACATAAACATGCCTCTATAACTTTTCCTTGCATATTTATACCAATCACAACTGTAAAGAGGAAAAATAATTCTTTTCCTATAACAAGTTACAAGAAAAAAACTACCAACAAATATATGAAAGAGGATAGCTCTATTACTCCATTGAAATGTAACTGAAAATTTTAATATTATAACAAATATTTTGTCTAAAGCATCTTTCTGGTGCATGGAAATATAATAGGCTCGTACTACTACTGTTATACACTAGTCCTACATATTCATATACTTTATCTTCTCATAAAGGCATCTAAATATTATTTGTATTTTTATTAAGAAGAAAAAAAATAAAGTATCTAATCAAACTATAGGTTTTGTGGGCTTTAATTTATCCATGGAACCTTCATAATTGTGATCATTTTGTGTTCCTTTGTACTTGTACCACTTGGAGCATATAAGAAAGTATCCAATATTCAAAATCTCCAATCCAGCAACTAAGTAGTAAGAATAATCCAATCTTCTCTTGTTTAGATCCTCTACTAACCAATTCTCTGTATCTGATATTCTTGTTGTCTTGTGAACAATTGATATCAACAAGCTACTTATGTAACTAGCCAATGCAAATCCACAAAACAAGAATGAACCTCCAAAAAGGTCCTCATGTTTTCTGGGAATAGCTTGTAGAAAAACTCAATTTGTGCTATGATAGTAAATGCTTTCGAAAGTCCTGCAAGAGCTAGTTAAGGTTCCTTCGTCGAGTTTCCACTACAGTTGATACTAGCATAGTGAAAACTGCAATAGCCAAACCGAGGGTAAGGAAATTTGGGACCAGGGGTAAAGTGTACGTAGTCCATGCCACTAGTGTTTTTTTTTTTCTCATCAAATTGTGTTATGTTATGACTTTTGTTTAGAAAATTAGTGTTAGCAGCAATATCCAAACATAGATGAACTTTTACAGTTGCATTGAGCTATATATGGGTAAAATTTTACAGAATTTCTTAAATGGTGGAGTTGATGTACCTCTTCCTAAGACCTTTGAAGAGACACATAAGAAGAAAAATCCAAATGATACAAAAGAAGAATGGGTCGAACCGCGTGCGAAGGATGCATATGTAAGATAATAAAATTTGTATATATTTTTTTGTTATTATTCAACTTAGCTTGTTTACATAATAATAATTATTTTTCTTTCAGGAATGATTTCAAAAATGCATTGAAGATTGGTGTCAAACCCAACTTCATTCAGAGGATGGTAGCATAGTCCAACCATCGCCTACTGATATGAATAAAATGTGGACAAATGTGGTAGGTGGTCCAAAAAAGAGTAACACCAACGGGCTTAGAGGTAACCAATCCTTAAGTATTTTTTTCCCCAATGTTTCCTAGCTCCACTTCTATTTCGTAAAATGCAGAAGAAATGGAAGCGATGAGAACAAAAGTAGTAAAGTTTGAAGCATTAGTCAAGAAGTATTTGCCGCAAGTATTTGAAGATGGTGACGATAGCGAATCAGCTAATTAGACTATAGTGGTTGGTTTTTGTTTATGACTGTGACATTTAGACTTAAACTATTAGAATTTGTATTTATTTTGGATTGTGACGTTTAGACTTGTCTTGAAATGCTTAAAACTATTTGATTCCACTATTTGTTTTGGATGTTTCAAAGTGGCCGCAAATAATTTATATAAAAAAATTTTAATATATAAATTATTTCCGACAGTAGTGGTTGAAAATATTTTATTTATTAAATAATTATTTATTAATTTTTTGACCACTGTGGTCGGAACGATTTTATTTATTAAATAATTATTTATTAATCTTCCTACAACTATGGTTGAAAATATTTATTTTATTAAATAATTATTTATTAATCTTCCGACCACTGTGGTCGGAAGTTTTTTATTTATTAAATAATTATTTTTGATTCTTAATTTAAGTTTTTCGACTGTAGCAGTGGGAAATTTCCGACGGATTTGGTCGAAATGTTTTTATTTACTAAATAATTATTATTCATTCTTAATTTAAGTTTTCCAACTGTAGTAGTCACAAATTTCCGTTGGATATGGTCGGAAGCATTTTTCAGACATGATTTGTTCCAACCACCACTAGGTGGTCGGAATATAGTCGAAAATAGCTTATTTTTCGACTACATTCTGGCTACATGCGCTATTGGAAAATACCAATTTTTTGGTAGTGAGATATTGTAATACCTCGTATTTTTCTAGCTTAAATTAACTTTCAGTCCATGAATTATCCAATATAAAAATTTTAAAATACTCAGTATATTTCTATTTTGAGCATGCCAGTTCGGAGGAAATTCAGTTATCTTTCCAACGATATAAAATTTGCCCAAATTCGATACTCGAGCTAAGAGTTAGAGTTATTTTTGTAAAGCAGTGTGCCAACTGGCACTTTAGCGCATCGCGGAGCACGACCAAATGGTAATTGTCAAATCCAGTGAGCCTCTGATTTCATGGTGCATCGCACGAAGGCTCTATTTCACAATTGTCCTCTTTCCAATAAAGGTATGCGATGTCACCGCGTTGCGTTGAACTTCCAAGTGGCATCCAGTGTGGCAATGCGATACCACCACATCGCGCCACCAGTCACATTCCCAGTTGTCAATTTCTAGTGACACGGTGCAATAACAGTTCGTCGTTCCAGGGCCCCAGGTTGGAAGAATTTTATAAAATCTAAAAGATTCGTCCAAGGATAAACCAATCTTTTCCCATGATTTAATATGCCCAAATAGAGGATTTAATTCCTAAAAACATTATTAAGTCATTCTTTACTCAATTTTTCCCCAAATTAAATCATTTTCTCTCAATAATACAAAACCCTAGCTCTCAAGAAATCAAGAACAAAGTTCAATAAACTCACCAAGAACTCCAATAAATTATCAATTCAGGTATGTTAGGTGTTGTTATCTATGGGAACCTTTCACCCATAAAGTCCAAGAATCTCTTTTTAAAACTACAAGCTTATGGAATTGTGAATTCCCACGTTTGAAATTGATTGTATGCATGTCTATGATGTTAATTGGGTTTCCAATCCATGATTATGATAAGATTCATGAAATTAGAATAGTGTTTATGAGGAATTATATGAATTGCATGTTAAAACCCATGAATTTGCAAGTTTAGGCATTGTATTTGCAATGTTTATATGTTATCCATGATTATATGCATTAAGTTGTGCTCCCCAAGTGTTTGATAGAAAGTCCATATGAATTAAATGGTTAAATCATTACATTTTATTATATATACAAGCTTATGCCCTACATGTGTTTGATAAAATGTATCTATGAATGAATTATGGACAAGTAATTATTGTTATGTCTTTCAAGATTATGCTATGCTTTATTTTCATCCTATCAAGTCTTAGGGGTATTTAATACCTGAAAATCTAGTTGTTTACCTAGAGCCAGTGTCAATTACAAAATAGTATCAGTCATGTCACAATCAGTAGAATTCAGTCAGCTACGAAACTTAGTATAACTCAATCAATTACAGAACTAAAAAAAAATCAGTAAACTCAGTGTTAGCCTAGTACAGTTCAGTATACTCTGTTCAGTATCTTTCAGTTGGAAGTAGGATTCAGCACCGAGTGAACCCAAGGACGGGGGTTCACTTGCCAGTAGAGAGTGGGATCCATAGAAGCAATTCTTGCATTCCAGAACTACTTAGCCAATGTAGGTTGAGACAACAAACCTGCCAGTTGAGGGTTTATGAGATGTTTTAACCTGCTAGTTGAGGGTTCCACCGTTTGATGTTCCAGCTTTTGATGAAACATTCTGCATCTTTATCTCGGAAAATTATGAGTTTTCAAGCAACTAAAGTTTTATTTAATAGTGGATTTGAGTGATTTAAGGTTGAGGAGTTAGCTGGAGGAGAAAACTCAAGTAAATACTAGAAAAAGGTCAATAACGGCCCAAATGACGGACTGTCAGTCATACGACGAACCGCCAGGCAGACCGTCAGATCTAAACAAATTATTCTAGCTGGAAGACCCATGTGATGGCCTAAGTGATGGACCATCAAGCTTACGGCGGACCTCCAACTTGGATGCCAGACTTAAACAAAATACAAGATTTTCAAAAGTCTGAGCGATGTGCCATTGTAACATCGATGGTCCGCCAATGTATTTATCAGAATTAAACAGAATGCAAGATATCAGAAGCCTAAGAGATAGACCATGCAATAGACTGTTGGACTGTCGACGGTCCACCAAGTTAGTCGTCCAATTTATGCAGAACTTGATATCCTGGGATACTTAGCGATGGTCCCTGCGATGGACCGTTAGACTCCCGACAGACCATCCGTTGGACTATCACTTTGGACGTGGGTTTTATAATTTTGAATATTAAATCCTTTTTGACTGGGAATATATAAATAGCCAGTTTTAGGTTTTATTGGATATCTCTTATCTTTATTAGGGTTTTCCATACTAAAAATACATTGTTACATAGTTTTTCTCTAAGATTCATTGGAGATTTGTGGACCTAGATTCCTTTGTCCTATTTTCAATTGAAAGTTGAAGAACATAAATTGTGACTTTTGTAAGTAAAATTTGTATTAATTTATGAATAACACAATGGTTTCTTCATTTGCTTGGGTGGAAATGTGTGGCTAAGCTCCCATAACTAGAGTTATTGGAGCCTTGATGTGAAAAGCTGATTTTAGGTTGTGAATCTAGTAGATTCCCATGAGTAATTGATATTGCATAAACCCTTCTTCACTTTAATGACTTTTATTGGTTGAAAACTTGAAAAGTGAGCCCAAGAACAACACTTGTTCAAAGAGAAAAGTGCTTGTTGGGAATAGAAAGCGTTTACATAAATCTAAAATCTTTAACCTTTTGATAGAGGGTAGATGCCTTAGCCGGATCAACCCATACGAGATTATAGTTAAATTAATACAATGTTCCTTAAGTTTTAGAGAATTAAGGGATAATTTACTCATTTAGGTTGAGAAACTAATAGGTTAACCATTAAATTCAATTACTCTTGCAAAAAAAATTTTTCATTGGGAATCCACAACAGTTCACACCCTAGATGTATAAGCATCTTGGTAACCATAACTCTAGTTTGAATTGTCTTATTGAATTACTACTAGAAATATAACCTATAGTTGGATTAAGTTCTATGAAAAACATTTGAATATAATTGATTAATCAAAATCTCTCTCTATTCTAGAACCTTTGATCAACAGTCTAGTAACAACCACAATACTTAGTGAACAAAGTATTCCCTATGGAATTCGACACCCAACCTAGTTGGGTTCTATATTTGACAGTGGCCGGTTACACTTTCTAATGAGAGTTATAATTTGGGAGTATCAAATTTTGGTGTTGTTGCCGGGGAATATGGTTGTCAGTTAAGTTTGTGTTTGTTAATTGACCTTTGGTCAAGTTTCAAAAATTTTACTTTTGTTTGTTATTTTTGTTCTGTGTAAGGTTGTCATTGTGTGTACCAAGTACACGAAGATCGGGTTCACCATTATTACCAATACATTCGGAACCGCAGTTAATTGGTAGAATAGCCGAACTCCAAGATACTGAAAGACAAGCCGCTCTGGCTAGAGCTCAACTAAATCAGCAGAATGACGGCCAGTAGGCGTGTTATCCTAATCTTGATGATGATGATTTGGGGAATGATGATTTGTTAGATCCTATTAACCTAAGGAGTGCAGAGAATGTGGCTGCACCAGTGAATAAAAATATAAATAGAAATCACCCTTTTAGGGCAAGGCAAGAGCGTCAACCAGTGCAATTTGATCTAAATGATGACGAAGAGGGAATGGATGGAGTAGGTGCAACTGGAGCTATCATTCCTCCACCTCTAGCACCAAAGCTAAATTTAATATTACCAGTGCAATAATTCAACTCCTTCATCTTTAGGGGTTGTTCGGAGGTCTTCCCAGAGATGATCCAAACATGCATTTTGTGAACTTTGTCACTATTTGTAAGCCTTTTGATAATCCAGGAGTGGGTTAGAATGCTATTAGCCTACATTTATTTTTGTTTTCTCTATCTAGGAGGCGACACTATGGCTAAATAAACTAACTACCGACTCTATAACCAACTAAAGGTAGTTGAAAGAGGCTTTCCTAGAAAGGTTCTTTCCACCCTCTAGAAGGGTACACTTGAGGGATGAAATCAGTAACTTTCAATAGCTTATTAAATCTCTTCCTGATACCTAGGAGAGGTTTAAGAAGAAGCCGATACAATGCCCAAACTATAAGATGATGGATATTTATTTGATGGAGACTTTATTGGGCTTTGAACTCTATTACGAAGCCAATTATGGATAATACTGCAGGAGGGTCGTTTGTTGACCTTACTTTTCTAGAGGCTTCAGAGATGTTGATCTGATGACCAAACAGAGTATAGCTTGGCATACGAAGATTCTATGTAGCAAACCTTACTGTGTTTGGTTGTATGACTGCAGAGCAATGCAAGAAAAAAAATGTGACCAGGACATGGCACACTTGAAGACAAAGATAGATTTACTGACTAAGCATCTATTGTCTAGAAAAGTAGATAAAGTGAAATTTGTTTCATCCTAGAGAAGATCTGACTCTGATTCAGAAGAAGAGGTGAACTATCTAAATAATCAGGGGGATTTCTAAGGAAGTAGCCAAGTAAATAAAGGTTGGAACTATTACAACAAAGCTGGTTACAAGAATAGAGATCAAGGGAATTGGAAGAGCAAAAATGATAAGAGTGGACTATATGTACCTTTTAGAAGAAGAATAATGCTACAACTAGCTCTGGAAAGATATCCATAAAGGACATGATGGAGAAATTATTAAAGGAAGTTGACACTACCAACTCTAGGTAACTACTATGAAGAGTGATTTATCTTTCATGAATCAGTTGGTAAACTCACACTCTACTTCTATCAAATAGTTAAAGTAGCAAATGAGCTAACTCTCAACAACATTGAATTAGAGAAAGATCAGAACTTTGTTGAGTGATATAGTTTAGATCCCTTGAAATAATGGCTCCTGTATGGAAATTACCATACAGAGTGGTAAGGTATTACCAGGCCCGTCTTTAGGAAAAGCTATGATTGAAGATGTAATTAAAAAGGATATTGATCATGTAGAAATTTATCAAGTAGGGTTAGAGAAACTAGATGAAGTTATTGATAATACACTATCCAACCATCAACAGGGTGATGAGTTAGAGAAGATTAAGGAAAGAAGATTGAAGTGGTGGTTACTATTCTCCCAAAACATAAAGTTTGGTAAGTTTATGGCCATGCTTAAGTAGTTGACAATCAATTTTCCATTGGTGGAGGCATTGGAGCAAATTCATGGGTATGCATAGTTCATGAAAAACCTTTTTACAAAGAAGCAAATAGTTAGTTATGAGAAGACAGACAATCTCTATCATTGTTGTGCATTTCTACAAGGTTGTTGGTGTAGAAGAAGGTAGACTCGAGAGCATTTATTATCCCATGCACTATTAGGCCTCTTGATTTTACAAAAAATCTATGTGATTTGGGAGCTAGTATCAACTTGATGCCGCTTGTTATGTATAAGAAACCAGGTTTGGGGGATCCTACTCCCACAAACATGAGATTAGTTATGGAAGACAGGTCTGTGAAGTGTATTGTGGAGATTATATATGACGTATTAGTTAAGGTGGCCAGTTTCATTTTTATAGCTGATTTTGTTATTCTCAATTGCGAGGTGGACTTCAAGGTGCCCATAATCTTGGGTAGACCTTTCCTCACAACCGGGAGTATACTTATTGATCTAAAGGAAAATGAGCTACTATTCAGGCTGAATGATGAAGTAGTTCGATTAGATGTATAACAGTCCATGAAACAACATAAAGATATAAGTGTATTTTCTATTGTGGATGTTTATTATGAAGAGGAGCAGGAAGTACCTATAGAGGAAAAATTTGTTATGGAGACTTTAGCTGTTGTATTAGTGAATTTTGATGAAGATGATATTAAAGATTATGAGAAGACTGTGTGTGCCTTGACAGGAATAGGGTGTTATTATTATGCACTCAAGAAGTTGAATTTGGACTTGAAAAATCATCCAAGTCCACTAACCAAGACGTCTATTGAAGAGCCACCTACTTTGGAGCTGAAAGAGTTGTCGGTTCATTTGAGGTATATGCTCCTGGGCAGTGGGAATACACTACTTGTTATTATTACATCTAACTTAGATGAGCAATGGGTGGAAGTCTTATCTTTGTTCTTAAGAGATATAAGAGGGCTATTGGTTGGACAATTGAAGACATTATCGATATTTCTCTTGGTATATGCACATATAAAATCTAGTTAGAGGAGGATTGTGTCCTAACTATTGAGCACCAGCATCATCTAAATCCACCTAAGCAAGAGATAGTGAAGAAATAAATCATCAAGTTGTTTGATGCGGGAGTGGTATACCCCATCTCAGATAGTAAGTGGGTAAGTCCTGTTTAGTACGTGCCCAAGAAAGGGGGCATAATAGTGGTGGCTAGCAAGAAGAATGAGTTGATTCTATTTAGTCTTGTTACTAGATAGAGGGTGTGTATGGATTACACAAAACTCAACTCGTGGACATTGAAGGACCACTTCCCAATGTCTTTCATGGATCAGATGCTTTATCGGTTGGTAGAAAGGGGTTGCTATTATTTATTGGATGGTTATTCTTATTATAATCAGATTTCCATAGCCCCGGAGAATCAAGAGAAAACAACATTCACCTGCTCATATGGTACTTTTGTATTTAAGAGGATGTCGTTTGGATTATGTAATGCACCCGCTACCTTTCAATGGTGCATGATGTCTATTTTCTTAGATAAGGTTGAAGACACCTTGGAGGTTCTTATGGGTGATTTTTCTATGGTAGGAGATTCGTTTGAGCTGTGTTTGGTTAATCTAAGTAGGGCCTTGCAGTGGTGTAAGGTGTTCAATCTTGTGCTTAATTGGGAGAAATGCCACTTTATAGTGAAGAAGGGCATTGTTCTCGGACACAAAATTTTAGAAAAGGGTATTGAAGTTGATCGAGCTAAATTTGAGGTTATAGAGAAGCTTCCACATCCTATTTCAGTGAAGGGGTGCATAGTTTCCTTGGTCATGCTGGCTTCTATCGGAGGTTTATAAAGGACTTCTTAAAGATTACAAAACCCCTTTGCAAAATTTTGGAGAAGGAAGTTAAATTCTCTTTTGATGAGGATTGCTTAAAGGCATTTGAATGCCTTAAAGGGAAGCTGGTTGATGCTCCTATTATTGTTACACCAAATTGGTCAAAACAGTTTGAGATCACGTGTGATGCAAGCGAATTACCCTTAGAGTTGTGCTGGGACAAAAGAAAGAAAAATTATTTCATCCAATCTATTATACTAGAAAAGTACTGAATGGAGCTCAAAAGAACTGCACCATTACAAAACAGGAACTTCTTGCAGTAGTGTATACTTTTGAGAAGTTTTGGGCTTTTTTGCTAAGAACCAAGATGGTGGTCCATACCGACCATGAAAACTTGAGATATTTGATGGCAAAAAAGGATACAAAACTAAAGTTGATTAGATGGGTGCTTCTACTTCAACAATTTGACTTCAAAGTTAAGGATAAGAAGGGTTGCAAAAACTAAGTGGAAGATCATCTGTCTAGGCTGGAAGGCGAGCAAGCATCTAGATATGAATTTGAGATCAATGATGCATTTTTGGATGAGGAAATCTTAGCTGTTGTTATGGACAAAATACCTTGGTATGCTGATTTCGCAAATTATTTGGTGAGCGAATTGATACCAGAGAATCTTTCCTTTCATAAGGAAAAAGTTTCTCCATGATGTGACCCATTACTTCTGGGATGAGCCGTATCTTTTTTGGCGATGTGCAGATGGTATTATTAGATGGTGCATCCCAGAAGTAGATATGTTGATTATATTGGAAGCGAGTCATGCTTCCCTAGTTAGAGGTCACTATGTAGGTGATCAGACTGTAAGGAAAGTGCTTCAGAGTGGAAACTATTGGCCCTCTTTGTTCAAAGATGCCTACGAGTTCATAAAGAGGTGTGACAAATGTAAAGTCAAGGGTCCACTTCAAAGCACCATGAGATGCCAATATCTAAAATGCTGGAGGTAGAATTATTTGATGTCTGGGGCATTGATTTCATAGAGCCCTTCGTTAGCTCATTTGGGATGAAGAACATATTAGTCGACGTTCACTACATGTTAAAATGGGTTGAGGCAGTGGATCTAGCAGATAATGAAAGGAAGCAATTTATTGCATTCCTGAGGAAAAACATCTTCTCTTGCTTTGGGGTACCACGTACCATCATCAGCGATGGAGGATCACACTTTTGCATCAAGATATTTAGAGCTTCCTTGGAAAAATATGGAGTTAATTAGCATAAAGTGGCTACACCATATCACCCGTAAACTAGTAAGCAGGTACAAATCTCTAATTGAGAAATCAAAGCTATCCTTGCTAAGGCTGTAAATGTTAGCAGAAAGGATTGGTCTAGGAAGCTAAACGATGCCTTATGGGCATATCGAACGGCTTTCAAGAAACCTATTGGCATATCGCCATACCAATTGTTTTATTGCAAGGTGTGTTATTTGCTGATTGAGCTAGAGCATAAAGCGTTCTAGGCATTAAAGTAGTTTAACTTGAATTGGAATGAGGCAGTGAATATGAGACTGAGCAACTGAATAAGATGGACGAGTTCTGTCTTGGGGTATATAAAAGAGTTGATCCCTACAAGGAGAAGATAAAGAAGTACCATGATCAGAGATTTGGAAAAAGAGATTTTCAGAAAGGTGATTGGGTACTTCTCTTCAACTCCAGACAGAAGTTGTTCCCAGGTAAGCTTAAATTAAAATGGTCATGCCCATTTCAAGCTAATCAATTCAACTCGTCTAGAGTGGTTGAACTTGCAAACAAAGAAGAAGTGTTTTCAAAGTGAATGGGCAACAATTGAAATTGTATATTGGTCCAATGGACTCGATAAAGTGCATATCCACTATCTATATCAATAAAGTCTGAGTAATCGAGATGAATTCATTGTCCTGTGACATTAAATCAGATGCTAGTGGGAAGAAACCCACCAAGTGCTATTGTAATCTTAGCTAAAGTTCTTTTACTAGTTTCTTTTTTTGTAATCTGATGTGTTTGTGAAGTATGCAATACTAAAAACTAGGAAAAAATAGAGTTTCAAAGTTGTGAGGAGGTTGATGAAGTTACCAATGGACCATCAAGATCTCGATGGACCACCACTCGGACCGCCAAATCCATGCAAAAAAGTTAAACTTACTGGATAAGGATAGACGATCGAATTGGCAGACCATCAATTCTTCCATCAACCTGAGGCTGAGAAATTGAGTTTTTGGAAGGTTATGATGGAAATATAGATGAACCATCACATAATTGACAGACCACCAGTATCACTGTCACAAAATATCCTAGAAGGTACACCTCTAGTAAGACCTGACGGTCAACCTGGTGGACTGTCACATATCTGATAGATTGTTGAATTAACCATCAACTAACCCTAGTTGTGGGCTAGGTTGGGTTAAGTCGGATGCCTATTTGAATGACCCATGGTTGACCCTAAAGCTTTTAAAGAGATGAAATAGGGCGGTTACATACGTTGTAACCTTTTTAAATTATAAAACTATCTAACTCCCTTTAGATTCATAACATTTGTAGGTAGTTACTCCCTCTAAGACTCTCCAACTTTTTTCTTCTCCTCTATTTAAATAGGTCTCTTCCCCTCTTTTCTCCTCATCACAACAACAGAAGAAATCACAAGTTAAAGGTTAAATAACTTTTCTTTTTAAAGTGCAAGCAACTACCATGAAACTTCTACATCATCAAGGTACAATTTTAACTCGTTTTATTGCTTCTCCAAAATGTAGCATAATTTAAATAGTTGTGGGATGTAAAATTTCATCTTGTCTCCTTCTGTGGTTTATATTATTGATGTTCTGAGTTCTAAACATTGGTATTTTCTATTTGGGTAAAGGCTGAGTAACCCACGTGTTTAGAGTAGAAAAATATGTGTAAAAATATGGAATTATTGTTATTGCTATGCTAAAAAGAGAAAAAGGTATACCATCAGTTTGACAAAATACCAAAAAGAAGTTTGAAATTGAAAATGGGGACTGATGGTCAGCTTGGTAGACTGTCGAGTCTGTGACGGACCATTAGGTTAGCCGTTGCAAATGTCTAAGGAAAGTTGTTCAATGGATAAGCCACGATGGACAACTTGGAGGATTGCCACTAACCTGATGGACCATCAGTTCGACCGTCCCAAGGCCCTGAAAATCAGAACTCACTGGAAAAAGCCTGATGGCCCAACAAGCTAGCTATCGCATCATCGATGGCCTGTCAATTTGACCATCAAGCCAATGTTTAATACTATTTTTTTTTCAGATTTTTGGTTTTATAATTGACTCCATACTTTTTTTTCAGGCACCATGGCTCAAAAACTCCTATTGACTAGAAGCGGAGGTCGGGCAAGAGGCTGAGAGGAACCTTCTAGGAGTGAGGAGGCAACTGTCTTCAACACTCGCCAAAGGGATCAAACACTTCTAACACTCTTTGAGTCTAAAGAGGAAAGTGACAGTAGTACCAGCAACACTAGGTCAAGCTCTGATAAGGATAGGATGGTCACATCTCAACCCAATCTAGTTAAGGCCAAAACTGAGGCTGCAAATGTAGAGGCACAAACTAAAGCAGCCGATGTTGAGACTGAGACTGAGGATAGACGTAAGGATGCTCAAATCAGAGAGGCCACCATATAGTAACTCGATGGAGCAAGGGATAAATTTTATGATAGGTTGGCACTAACAGCAAGTAGGCCAGTAAAAAGGCCATTTGCTGAGGAGTATCAGACTGTAACAATGGAGCTGCATGAGGTTCCTAAGTTAGAGCATCATTTTAATAAATACAAATTGGCATGGATGAGCAAACCGCCAAGATCATATCAGCCAAATCTGGTAAGGAAATTCTTTGCTAACTATTCAGTATAGGTAGAAAAGGATGTTAAAAAATGCTCAAATATTTTTGATCTCCCAAACAGGGAATCATTGCCAATCCGTGGAGTTACCATTGACATATCAGCCTGAACCATTAAAAGGATGTTGTTTGGGCCAGATTATGAAGCCCCACTTGCTATTCCAAAACTAGAGTATCGACTGCATAATTTATCCACTTAAAGATCCTGGTTACGTGGGGTGTTGACTGATGAAGGTAATCATTCCTGGGCTGTAAACTCACGTGAGTGAATAGCAAAGTTATGCCTTAGCTTTAGAGCTAAATTTTGGTGAGCTGTGGTCCGATTGAGACTTATGCCAATGGGAGGTGATGCTAATTTGGATATTCACCAAGCAGTACTTGTTGCTAGTCTACTATCTGGACTGAAGATTGATTTCGATCAGGTCATTGCCAATGAGTTGTTTATGAGTGCACACAAGGTAGCCAGCGCTCTACCATTTTCGTGCTTAATCACTGAGTTATACAGGAAGATAGGTGTGCCTCTAATTCGTAGGGTGGATAATGAGGTACGTGCGACATATATGCAGGACATTAAGAAGTCCAAGGATGATTCAAAGTTTGAAATGAGGGTCACTAAACCACCAACATATCAAACTAAGTCTGCACCAGCCCTAAATACTTCAGAGATTCCAATAGGTATACCGTTGCCGATTACCACTTATGTACCACCTAATTATATGCCTTCAAGTATGTCTTCAGGGTTTGAATCTGCATCATTAATAGGTGGGGCAGAATATACAGAATATAGGTTTACACAGGAAAACTTTGCCAAGTCTGTAAATTTGTAAAAGAAATTCAAAAGGCAGCTTGACACTTGGTCTGTAGAATTCAAGCCCTTTGTTGTCAGAATTATAGCTGAGGCAGTTTGTCCTTTTTAAGACATTCAGATGAGGATAGATCACATGGAGGAGAGAATCAACAAAAGGCTGGATTCACTATCTATTCCAGACATGGTAAGGTTCTTGGCAGAGTTTAAAAAAACATAGGCTAACATTAAAGAGTTGAATAACAGGTAGCCACAGAAGCCCACTTTTGATCCAGTTTTAGTAGTGAGTGATGATGATGAAGGATTTGTTGATTTGATGGGGAGACTCGTGAAATATAATAAAAAGCAATAGGCAGATGAAAGGGCTGAAAGCGAAGTTGAATAGAGTAAAAAAAGGAAAGGCATGACACTAGAGGAATGAGAACATCATAATTTGAGGAAAGCCATTAGAAGATCAAGGAGAGACAAAGAGATAAGAAGAAAAAAGGTTGAACATAAAGCAGCTGAAGTGTCTACCAGTTCTACCCCAATTAGGGGCAAACTTTAGACCCAATCCAGGATGTTATACCTGTGATTTTAAAGGAAGTGCTTTTGAGTACCCCTACCACTATGGGGGTCAACATTGCAATAGGTGAGGATACTGAAGCCTCACCACACTTCACAAACAACTCAGATAAATAAGAGGCAATACAAGTATACCCACTTCTTTGAACTTTTAAATTGATGCTTTGAGGAAAATGCATATTTTTTTGTGGGGGTGGAGTACTTGTACCATGGGGAATTGTGTTGCCATATTATTTTTCTCCCATGTGCTATCTTGTATTTCTTGTATTATGTTTAAGTTTGCATTTTCTTTTCTTTTCTAGGATTACTTTTAGGATTGCATTTTTCCTTTCTTAAATCTTGTTCTGTAATGTTTGTCCATGAAATAAAAGTGTCATTTCTATTCATACCTTGTTGTAAATATGGATGATGAATAATGTTGGTAGCAATCTATGACTATATTCATATGACTGTTTACTTTTTTCTTCTAGTATATGTTATCAACTATTAGTGAATTTGTAGTTGGCATTAACCTGTAAAATATGCATGACATGTGATGTAAATCTTAAGAACAGTAGAATGAGTATGACTCAGTTGCCTCTGTGTGTGAGTATTTGTATTAGTTCTTACTTAGTGCAATACCTAAAACTTTCCTGGTTGAATTGATGTTGTGTTGTAGTTGATGAAATAAGAGATGATAGCAGGCCGCCTTGTGATCTTAGTCTACTTAGCCAAAATAATAAACCCCACCAAAAAGAATTCTCCTCTTTTGAACCCTTCTTTGAGCATAAGTTAATTCTTTTTCTTCATCAACAATTACTCTTTAAGTCTCTTTAAGTTGCTCACACTTAGCTCTGACCCTGGCCCAATAGTGGGAATTTTGTACCTAAACTTAGGCAAAACAAAAAATTTAAGGGTGGCTATTGTCAAAGTTGTTAAATGTCTAAGGGAAAGTTGGTTTAGAGCATTTGTCCCTAGTCTACCCAAGATATTGTGTACCTTGACATATTCCATCTATATAAGTTGGAGTGGTTGATGCTTGTTTGTAGAAGAAAAAAGGTATTGGTAGGTAGAGTGGAAATGAATGAGAAAAAGATAAATTAGCTAGTTTAGAAATGGTGTTGGTAGGTAGAACTTACGGGAAAAGAGAGTTAAATCCTAGTATTGAGTAACTTCTTGCTAGAAGTCCTTCCTTACCTAACCCCAAAGCCTCATTACAAGTCTGGGAAAGGCCTGTTTGATCTTGGTGAATCAGCTATAAGGGAGCGTTAGATGATAATAACAAGCCTATGGGTATGAATACTATGTTTGTAACTTTCTTGATGAGTGTGAGAGTTATAATTTGTATCCACAAAATAAAATAACTGATGGATTTCTTGTATCCATATTTATGTATATGCATTGATTATGAAATAATTCCAGTTATAAACTCTGATATGTTGAGACATAGTGAATGGGTGTGTAAAAATTGGTTCAACAAGTTTAATGCCTGTCATTTAATTGCTCATATTTGTAATCTGGTGTTGGGTTTCTTGAGGACAAGCAATTATCCTAAGTTGAGGGTGTTGATGTTCCGGCTTTTGACGGAATAGTTTGCATCTTTTTCTTGGAAAAATTGTGAGTTTTCAAGTAACTAAGGTTGAATTTAATAGTGGATTTGAGTAATTTCAGGTTGAGGAGTCAGCTGAAGGAGAAAACTCAGAAAAACAGAAGAAAAAGGTTAATGACAACCCAAATGGCAGACCGTCAGTTATGCGATGGACCACCAGGTGGACCGTCAGGGCAATACAGATGGTTCCAAATGGAAGACCCATGCGACGGCCCAAGTGGAGAAATGTCAGGCTTGAGGCAGATCGCCAACTTGGATGCCAGAATTAAACAAAATGCAAGATTTTCAAAAGCCTGAGTGATGGGCTGTCGTAATATCGACAGTCTGCCAAGGTATCCGTCAGACTTAAAAAAATATAAGCTCTCAGAAGCCTGAGTGATAGACCATGAGACAGACCCTCGGACTATCGACAGTCCACCAAGTTAGTGGTCAAGTTTAAGAAGAACATGATATCCTGGGACACTCAGTGACGGTCCGTGCGATGGACCGTTAGAATCCCGATGGACCGTTCATTGGACCGCCACTTTGAACGCGGCTTTTATAATTTCAAATTTTAAATCCTTTTTGACTGGGAACATATAAATAGCCAGTTTTAGGTTTTATTCGATATCTCTTATCTTTATTAGGGTTTTCCATACTGAAAATACATTGTTTCATAGTTTTTCTCAAAGATTCATTGGAGATTTGTGGATCTATATTTCTTTATCCTATTTTCTATTAAAGGTTTAAGAACAACAATTATGACTTTTGTAAGTAACTTTGGATTAATTTATGAATAACATAATGGTTTCTTCTCTTTCTTGGGTAGAAATGTGTGTCTAAGCTCCCATAACTAGGGTTATGGGAGCCTTGATGTGAAAATTTTATTTTGGGTTGTGAATCTAATAGATTCCCTTATTTTGGGTTGTGAATCTAATAGATTCCCTGGAGTAATATATATTGCATAAACTCTTCTTCAGTTTAATGAATTTTCTTGGTTGCAAACTTGAAAAGTGAGCCCAAGAACAACACTTGTTCAAATTGATTTGTGCTTGTTAGGAAAAGTAGGGTCTAAAGGCTTTAACCTTTGGATAGAGGGTAGATTCCTTAACCAAATCAACCCATATGAGATTATAGTTGAATTAATATAATGTTCCTTAAGTTTAAGAGAATTAAGGGATAAGTTACTCATTTAGCTTAAGAAACTAATGGGTAAACCATAGAATTCAATTACTCTTGCAATAAAAATTGTTCATTGGGAATCCACAACAGTTTACAACCGTAGCTGCATAAGCATCTTGGTAACCATAACTCTACTTTGAATTCTCTTATTAAATTACTATTAGCAATATAACCTACAACTGGATTACTTTATGTGACAAATGTTAGAATATAATTGATAAATCAAAATCCCTCTCTATTCTGGAACCTTCGATCAACAGTCTAGTAATAACCACAATACTTAGTGAACACAGTATTCCCTGTGGGATTCAACAACCAACCCATTTGGGTTCTATATTTTACAGCGACCTCTTACACTTTCTAACGAGAGTTATAATTTGGCAGTATCACCGTTCTCATTAGAGTACCTGCCAAATGAGGGTAAATCTTCAGTGTCTTTACTAGTGGTACGGTACTAACACCCTTCCAGCTAGGGTTATAGATTGGACCCTAAATCTATTCAAGAAAAGGGTATGCCGGTGAGATGATTACCTCCCACAGTCTCAGTTTCAGTCTTAGAATAGTACTTAATTAAGTTCTACAAAATCAAGACTGTTAGATACAGTCAATCAGTATCAGTAACATTGGATATCAGTTATTTAGTATCAGAACTCAATGCTTAGCTTCAGATAAGCTCAGCTGCAGTATACATGTACATGTATAGTATTACATGCTCATTATTTATAGCAGTTCAGTTATCTATGTACTCTTATATCTAGTTACACTATATCATTCAGACAGTTAATGTTCATACATATGAACCCTAACATTCAGCCTTACCTCATCTAGCATACTAGTACATTCCACGTACTGAGGCATACTTTTTTTTTGGCACTATGATATCTCATATCATAGGTTCGAACGCTCAGGTTCCTGACCGTACATAGATAGATTTAGTTATCAGCAGCAGTTTTAGTAGTGAGTCCTTATCTATTGAGGGCATGCTTTTATTTTAGTATTTCAGTTTATCAGTATTTCAGTAATTAGAGTTATTTGAGGGCTTGTCCCATTAATTTGCTTAGAGTTATTTGAGGGCTTGTCCCATTAATTTTGCTTTTAGACAGTTTAGTTAAAGGCTTTTCAGACTAGACTAGTTCATATAGTATTTCAATTTTTCAGATATTTTATCAGATATTATTATAGAGGTTGTCTTTTATTAGTATTTACAGGTTTTGAACGTTATGGTATTTAAACCTATTTTCCTAATTTATTACAGTATTATTATTTAGTTCTCATAGAAGATATAAGTCATGGGTTAGCTTGTGGCCTTTGGGGTTGTAAGCACCATATTGCATCCAGGGTACAGACTCGTGGTGTTACACAACTATATGATGATGCCTATACTCAGTGCATAGCTAGCAAAATACTAAAATATAGAGTGAAGAATTACATATGGTGCACAAGGCACCAGATCATAAATTTTGCTCTTTTGAGGCCTCATAACTAACCCTAGTATCAGAAATAGTAACCTCGATGGAGATTGGGGCACTTATGTCAACTTGCACTCAATGGTGAATTAGAATCGGGGCCACTACTAAACCCCTACTTATATCAGTAATAATAGTCGTAGTCACACCCATCCAGGAGCTTCTTGCTCCCTTTTCTATCTCATGACCCTCAGATAGTTTGTCCTATGATGACTACTTACTATCTACAACAATTGCTCTCATCTTCTTTATTTCACATCTCATCTTCCTCCTTTTACTAGCTCTCTCTTCTCCCTCTTCTAAAATTTTTTCTTTGTATTTGTACCCCAAATGTCGGGCACCTCTTCTATCGTGATATCCTTACTACTTGGCATCATAGGAGTAAGAAAAGTTGGGTATTTCCTTATGACCATATCCTCTATAGCATCTCATAATGCAGCCAACTACTCATGAATCAATGTTAGACTGGATACTACAACCCTTTGACCTTCTTATTTATCCTATTGTCAAAGTTGTTAAACCTCATCAGCCAACCCTGCATCTTACTCCTAACCTATTTTTCACCCGATTCTTTAATCCTTCCTCAATATTTGCTACTTTTCACTCATAAATAACTAATTATTTCAACATATCACTCAAAAACTCCTAAGATACCAAGACATATCCAATAATGAGTGGATATGGCACAAATGACATCGAGGTTGGTAAAGTCAGGGATGGTGGTTCCCTATAAAATGTGGATATTATTGAATTAGATATATACCTATATGTCTTTAAGGGTTGCAAAAATCATATTATCGATATCCATGTGTATTCTGAACAAAAATGGACCACATAGTAATGTTACACCCATTTTAGCTCTAGAAATTGGGTTAGATTTATCCCAAATCTACCCTATATCAGTGGTCCGGTGGACTGTAACAAAGTTTTCCATATTGGGTAACCATGAACCCTCTCTTCTAAGAAAATCTTTGTGAACAAGCAAGAAAAGGTCAAAGTCTTATCAGTACTCTCAGCTTTATCATGGATCTCTCGTGCAATGATCTTGGCGATGTTGATACTATAGCCCTTTATAATATCTGGTACCCAATAAAACTTTTTTGGGGCTTAAAATGATGCTTGCAACTATTTGAATCAATCTATGATAAACTAGTATCCAGTAAGCCTTTGCTACAAAATTAAGGTTACCCTTAGTAATTTGTAAAGATGGTCCTGTAACTCATGGTGCATTTCTTTATGGAATAGAAATGATACAGATAATCCACCTTAGATGTATACATTTTTCTTTCATACCAATTAGCTTATCTGTTACCATATTTATCTCCTTGATTTGGTGATCATTTTTTGTGTGTTAGTAGGAATCTCAAATCAGTACTATGCAAGAATCGAGAGATTGTCCATGTCATTTACCCAAACCCATTAAATAATTAATGAGCACAATGGGTCACCACCCCTACATTTGAACCCTTGTGGATTCATCCTCTTTAATTCCATTAGGTAGATGACATAAAATTCCAAAACTAGGGCTGAGTTGTATCTACATGATTATTTGGTCATTTATTTTAAATGGTATTTCTTGAACAGAACCTTAAACTCAAGCATTTTTTATATCCCTCAGAACAACAATTTAGGATCAAGGTAGAAACCTCAATTTGGCTTTTTTGTATTAGGGACAATGTCATATTCCTACTCATATAGCTCTTGGATTTTTGGTACCTCAATTGATTGTCAATCAGAATCAGGGAAGCCTCTATCAGTAACCCAGGTTGGTTCTGTGAAGGAGGTGTAATCTCAACTGGAGCATTGTCATATGTTACCTCTCCTCACAATACTGAGATTTTTCAAAATTAGATTCCAGCCCTTCATAACTTTCTTAGAGATAATATTCTCTCTTCTGACTTTGTTTTAGAGATATACTCAAACTCTTTACCCTTTTCAAACTAGGGAGGAAAATATGGTGGTGATTGTTGAAAATTCTTAATCTAGGGCTTAGTCTTTTTTCCTCGAGTCAAACTACTATGTGGTACATCTAGACCTAAAATTGTGTATTCCTCAATAAAGTCATTGGACTACTGCTTATCTTCAGTTGGCTCATCCTTTCATTGATGAGTAGAGAAAGGTTGTTTCTTTTGAGTCTGCATGGCCCCTTTGAGTTGTCATTATTTGGTGCTATTGTACCTCTGGTGGATATCTTGTTATCTTCAAACTAGAAAGAATAAAAAAAGAGAAAATAAAAAATAAAGGTGCATGTCATCCCTACGAGTCAAGGTACTACTTCTTGTCAAAAAGCTATAAGTCATTAACATGATCTTAGGGTGTGAGGGTGTACTGGGTATCTTACAATTAACCCTATGACTCCACCCTATGAGTCATTGGGTCACTAGATTACTAACAGTTGTAGGAGTCCTTGTTATTAAATATAGTTAATGTGGGCTTATCCAACTACTCATTGGGTCACTCGTAGGGTGGATATGGACATCTCTTAGATTGTAACCTTATTCCTAGTCTCACGATTCATGAAATGAGTCAAATCATTTGAGAATGACTTGTAGGATCACTCGAGGGGACCCCAACGAATGAAAGTTGAAGACCATCTATGGTGCCAGCCTCAGTGAGGAAAAAATGACTTATCACATGTGCCTATTACTCTTATAATGGCTCATAATGATTGTCGATATAGGTTATAAACTTTTTGTTCAATTACACTTTTGATTAAGGGTATTCTGACTTCCCCCAGGAAATTAACACATTAACAATGTACTCAATCATCCCCAACTTAGTTACTACTCATATTATGTGTGAAAACCAATTTTTTTTTCACGTTTTAGATTTCTAAACCAAACCTTAGTTGTGTTTGAGCAAATTAGCCAAAGAAAAATTTCACTAAAATATCAAAAATAGTAGAAAATTAGAGGGAAATCATTGGTACTTACTTTAAATCAAAGGGTAATTCATTGATATTTTAGTTTAAACTAACTAAGTTCCTGAGATAATGGATTATTTAGGAGGATTTTTTATTTTAGATGGGGTGATTAAAGTGAGGAAAAAGTGTATTTAGAGTAGGAGAAACAAATATGGAATATAGAGCAAGTTATGCATGTTAAAAAAGAAAAGGGAATCAATTTTTATTAGTTCCTCTTTTAAGTTTGTTCAAGTTGAGATGGCTAGATTTTTCTTATTAAAAATTTAACTGATCTTTCATCATTGATCACAACTCCAGTAAAGACTCATGGTTAGTGACTACGAGTTTTACACTCACTTCGTCTAGTGCTAAAACATTTACCTGATTCCCTAGCCCTTACGACCTCAAGGTGATGAATTGTAGATACTAACTATGGCTCATTCTTAGAATCATAGTGACTCCCAAGACCTTTTCCATAATGTGATTTTTCTCAAGTCTTCCTAATGATTTTTCTGATGAGTCATCAATTGGCCCTAGAGTCAAAGGTCACTTGTTTGACCTGGACACCAAAAATTTTTTGTGTCTTTTCCTGCACCACCCAACCCTGCATGTTTGAACACATCTGTTATCCTATAAAATATTTAAGTACAAAACATGGGTTGACTCCCAAGAAGTGCTTGATTTAACATTCTATCATGATGTAGCCATGTTGGGTTCTCAAATGTCACCAACTGACTTCAATATTACTCTTTTTTTAGGATTGGTTTCCTAGGGTTACTTGTATCCTATAATTACCCTTTTGATGTTTCATAGTTAGTTTATGCACAATTAATATTTACGAACATATATTTGATTTTTAGATTTAATTTTAATTTGGGATTGCTTTGTTCTTGATTTTGGTAAATTATTCAATTCAAGACTTTGGTTCTTATTCATTAATTGTTTTGAGACTAATTTAATGATTTCAAATATGAATTCCACTCTGAGTCAATGTAGGAGCCATTGTTTCAATTCAAAAATAAGTAGATGATGGTGCCTAACCATAGGATTTCAGGGTAGAGCTTTCTTGAGATTTCTATCAAGCCCTTAACACCATCTTGAGATCTATGGTAGACACTTATACTAGTGGAGCATTCATGCATATATGCTGGGAGATTGCACTAGAATATTAGATAAGATATTTTTCACCATTTGAAGATGGAATACTCGGGAGGCAAAGAGAGGCACTGACACATATGCTATTAGTTCTTCCAGCGAGCACAAAGTGGCTGATGACACAGTGGCTCAAGAAGTTGCTAAGCTAAGGACGGAGATTCGGTTGTTGACAAAGTAGTTTGCAATGATGAATTCTAAGATGGTGAATAAAATTAGGTCATAGTGTAAGGCTTTAAGATCATATGATTCTAATTTAGAAGAAGAGGAAAAGTACATAGATCGAGAGTTGGCAGGTTTTCAAGCTAAGGGATAACAAAACTAAGGTCAGATCTATTAAGGGGAAAGATACAGAGATAGAAGAAGAGTGTAGGGTAGTGACTGTAGATGAAAGGATGATTACAAGGATAAGGGGTGATGTGTATGTTCCACTAGGAAGCCGTGACACTTAGTTTAAGGCTATGTTGTCCAAACTAGTAAAATGTTAGGAAAATTAGGAATATTACCTTAAGGAGATTAAAGAAAACATCTCAGGGTTGACCTAGAAGGTAGATTTGCATGCTACTATAATAAAGAAATTTGAGCATTAGTTAGGACAAATGTCTGAAACTTTGAATCAGAGGCAGTCAGGCACCTTTCCGTGCAACACATTTTAGAATCCTAAAAACGACAGTCATTTTCTAGTCATATCCACTCAAAGTGGTAAGGAAACCATTGATCCCTCTTTTCCAACTATTGACCAGCCAGAGAATAATAGTGTTATGGTTCATGAGACACCTAGAGTTGGAAAAGGCTAAGGGTGTTGATCATGATGTTGAAAAGGACAAAGGTAAGGGAAAAGTCAATGAGCCTGCACTAAAGTAAATTACATGATCTCCCCAACCTTTTTCTTAAGGGTTGAAATATAAAAACAAGGTAATTTCAAGCAGTTCATTGTCATGCTGAAAGAATTAAGCTTGAACATCCCTGTTCTAGAGGCGTTTAAGCATAAGCCTAGATATGCCAAGTTTACAAAGGAGTTGGTGACGAAGAAGAGAGTTGTTAGTTTTGAGGATTTTGGTGGGTTGCAACACTGTAGTGTAATTACTTCTAGATCTCTCTCTCAAAAGAAGGGTGAACCCAGAGCTTCAAAGTTACATGCACCATTGGGATATTAAGGTTTCCAGAGCATTATGTGATTTAGGAGCCAACATTAATTTGATGTCGCTAACTATGTTAATAGTTAGGCATGATCCTTTCAAAACCTATAACTATGCAATTGTTGATAGCAGACCATACAGTGAAGAAACCCGTAGGCATATCATTCAATGGCTTAGCGAAAATAGATAACTTTATTTTTGGCTGACTATGTTATCTTGGATTATGAAGTTGACTTTTAAGATGCCTATACTCTTGGAAAAACCATTCATGGCCATGGGTAGAGTGATGGTAGATATGGAGAAATAAGATATTAAGTTCAGAGTAAATGATAAGGAGGTTACATTCAACGTCCACAAAACTATGAACCAGCCGACTTATATGAGGTTGGTGTTGGTTATACATTGTGTTGATGACCTAGATGGCCATTCCTTTAGTTACCTTGATGAATTTTGAGAAATCAAGGTATCTAAGTCATGCCGTGATATTAAATCAAGCACTGCATGGGAGGAAACCCATGGTGTTGTTAGTGAATTTTGAGTAACCAACAAAGTCATATCGTGTTGTAATGTTAAATCAAGCATTGGGTGGGGGCAACAACCTATTTTACTGTTCATATGTTTTTTATTTTTGTAGGTCTATAGCATGAGGAAATGATATGTGACAAAAATAAAAATGTAAACGACATGGAAACAAAGGAAAAACACTATATACGAAATCACAAAAATAAAGAAACAAGGAAATGGAACGATAAAGTAAAGGATAGATAGACTAACATAAAATGATAACAAGAGGACAACAAAGGGGTACATTAAACCCTAAGACCTTCCTATCAATTAGCAATAACGCCAACCTCTTATGAGGACATAATGAAAATAGCTTCCTGAGCACCCACTTTCTCAGCAACAAAAGAAACTCCCAACAAGTTTCATTTAAAACACTCTCAAGGGTCAACTTATATTTAAAAATCATCTATCTCCCAAAAGAAAGAGTCCTATCTAATTATAGGCCAAAAGTCCTTTATTATAACTTGGGCCCAAAAGTTACCTGATGAGTGGGGGCTTTACCACTCATTCGCACCCATCATTTGTGCACCTTACCTTGTTTTGAATGAATAAGTAAGACATAATTATGATTGAAAGCACTAATATCAACATTCTGCAGGCACAAAGGAGATGAGATGAAAAGATGTCGATGGGAACTATAAAAAAGAACAAAAGGAATCAAAGAAGTGTAGTTGAAGACCTGGACGAGAACATGGCCTCAGTTATCGTGATCATGGGCTGAAGCCCGCGATCACACCGAGTCAAGCAAGTCAAAGTGTTGCGATTGAATGGAATTTTCAATTATCACTATACCGCGATCGCGTTAAAGACACCGCGATCGCGTTAAAGACACCGTGATCGCGGCCTAGCGGGCTTTCAGCCCAAGGACAAAACTATCATTGCACATGCTGATCTGAATTTGAAAAAAAAAGGACTCAAACCCTAATTTGAAACAATAATTCATTCAATCACATTTCTCCTTTCCCAATTTTCTAGGTTTTGGCTTGGGATTTTGTAGCCTTCATTTTTTGAGAAGAAAATATTGTGTAAATTTTGGTTGAAGAATACAATGCCGACTTTCTAAGTGGAAGATTTGCTTACATCCACAGTTGATATTGTGGGAGAGACAAGTTTGAAGTCATATTCGCTTAGATTTTCTACATCTTTGATTCAATAGAGATTATAGGTATCTTGGGGTTATATGTGAATAGGGATTAAAGTGTGTGGGGGTTGTGATTGTTAGAATCTATTTGGTAGTTCATGCTTATGGGTTCTATTATTGCTATGCTTTTTTGGTTGGTATTTGATGTGTTAAAGCTCCAAAAACCCATATAGATAGGATGGGTGAAAGATCCAAGCTGTAAAAAATTCCAAGTCTATCTTTGAAATAAGGGTTTTGGGTGAAGTTCAGGAATCTATATCATACTTGAAAGAGGGATGTCGAGATCAAATAAATAATAGATAATTATGTGTGCAATTTGCTAAATTCTCACTATCTTAGAAATAAGGGTGAAAGTGAGGTTGACTATGCCTTGGGTGTCATCCTAGAAATAGGGATACCTTGATTAAGGTTGTAGTTATTAATTGTTGAACACATCCATTAAGTATTCAAAAGGGTCAAAGGGTGAAAGTTTTGTGTTTTTTTTGAAAGACTAGCATCAAAATCTATAACCAATCCTACTCATATTTAAATTACCAAATTGATATTGATGACTAACTCTTATATGTCATTCCCTTAGTAATTCATCCGAATTTACACTAGTAAATCCCAAAAAGAAACATTAGTGTAGGGACTCACCTCCCCCATTTTATCTTTTTGTACCATTTGTTTGAATTTAACCTGTAAATATCTTTTCAAATTAATTTAATTGCCACTCACATTGTTCTTTGTGGCTTCAACCCAGACTCCAAAGTTGGGTAAATATATTGATGACTCCAAACTTAGGTAGTTTTTCTTGTTTATTTGACTTTTTGCTATGGCACCTTATGTCACATATGAATTTGGTGGTTGGGGCTCATATATTGATGGCTTATGTCTATATTGTGATAGACCACACTACACGAAAGATTGTAACTATGCTCCCCGGAGAGAAATGGAATTACTATCTTAACCTCACAGAGCGTATTTTTGCACTTCATGTGGAAGTCAAGATGGACATAGGAATGATTTCCAAAATTCTCCCTCCCCTTATTATCTTGTTATAAAGAGGACAAGGAGCAACATACCAAATTAATAGATTTTGGAGAGTTTCTTCAAGACATTTTGAATCAGGTGGATGTAACGGGGAAGAATATAGAGGAGATGCATCAGGAGCCATTGGCACGGAAAAGTGTCAAGATGGAGGAAATGGGCAAAGAAGAAAAGCTTGAAACAATCACAACATTACCCTTTTCCTAAGAGAAACTAAGATATCATGATGATCTTGGTAGCAAAGACTCCTCGGTGGCTTCCAAATCATCTAACTCATATGAGAAAATAGAGGCCAAAATAAAAGAAATGATACTAGATTCAAAAGAAGGATCAAGGCAAATTTCTTACAATGACTCTAGTTCATATCGAGGTGAAGATGTTGTAGAGGAGGTTAACCCAAAACTAGGTGTTTGACCTCATTCAACCCACTTTTAAACATTATGCTTAGCGGATGTAATAAGGATCCACCCCTTTGAACATATGAATAATTATGGGATGACTGTAATGACCCGAAATCACCTCCCGGGACATCACACGGTGCTTAAGGCTACAAGTAGCCCCAAGCTATCCCTTTGAACCTGTTTCTAGTAATAACACTCATTTCAAGATGAAATAATTCAAACACTAGCATAGTCATATCATATGAAAGGAAATACAGAGAAAATGCTCGGTCCAAATGACCATAATACTAGAAACCTCAACACAACCACAATCTGATAACTAGTCTGACAAAACCTCTACTAATCCATGAACTAGAGACCCGTTAGGACAGGCCCCCAACTGACTCAAAATGAACTGGAAATAACAACATAGTCTCTCAAAATATGGAGATGTCTGAAAATAGGTCCTCAAACCATGAAGACTCACCACTATAGAAATATAGATAGAGGTACTCGAAAATTACTAACGAGGTTCGAACCGAGCACCTGAACCTACATTTTAAGACAATGTAGCACATTGATCTATATGTGGATCAACATTTGGGAATGTACTGAGCATGTGGGGGTGCATGCATTTATATAAAACAACATCAATACTCTTTTTTCAAATCATGCATGTAATAAGTAATGACTTACATGGCTTGAATAAGTATAAAAATCAAAGCTCATGAATCATGTAAAATGGAACATGTAACGCAATCTCGTGAGTCATTATACTTTTAGCTTGGAAATTTGTACTCTTCTCTTATTCTCGTTACTTAAGGCTAAAGGAAACATTAAGAAATACTTTCAAATCATGCATATGTCTCATGGAGAGTAAAACTTCTTTAGTGCTTAAGAACTCAATACACTTTCGAACTCAAATACTTGGAATTCGGAATCATATAACCTTGGAACATACTTGAAGGCATTTCATTCACTTCAGGAAAACATCTCATTTCAAGCTTTGGAGGAAAATACTCATATCAAGGGAAAGTATTTTAGTTTTAAAGAAAAATATCTTATCTCAAAGCTTTAGTTTTAAGGGAAAATATTCTATCTCAATGGAAAATACTTTAGTTTAGGGAGGTTGTCTTAACCAACATAAACCATGCGAGCTACATGGAGTCCAACGTTTTGTCCTCCTAAGAAAGAGGCCTCACGTTGAGGACAGGTGTCATACTCTTGCCAAGGAGTATAACCACAATTCAGTGATCACTTATCTCGGCCTCGGGCCTAATATCTCAGCCTTAGGCCAAATAATCATCTCGGACTTAGGCCAAACCTCCGGTGGCACATAGTTCTAGGGTAAGAAACTGTGTAAAATTACTGAACTCGGTGCTAAATACTAATCCCTTTATTTTATCTCGCTCATCTCTTAAAAATCCACTTTATAATAATCTCATGGTTCAATAAGAACCCAATAATCAAATTTGTAATCTCATTTAGTGGAGTGGATTTAGAAACTCAACAACCATTAGGTCAAAATATTTCTCAACAATCTCAGAATACTCAAATCATGGGTGCTTATAGCACAAGAGTTCATAAAATCTCAAGTCTCAAGTAGGGCTTAGTAACTCATAATTCAATCTCAAGTTAAAACTCATCAAAAGCATAATAGGTAACATATAGATTCGTAACTCAGGTAGAAATCTAGAAATTTCAGCAATTTGTCTCAAAATCTCAACATACTCATATACTTCAATATCTCAAACATTTCAACTATTAACTTCTCAAGGATTAAAATCATAGGGTATAGACCCAACTGCAATTTCTCAAGAAAAGATGTAAAAATCATGCCATTAGACTCTCAATTTAAGGGAAACAGCAAAAGTTTGCAACCAATAACAATGGGTGCAAAACCCCAATTCAATTTCATGTAAAATCTCATAAATTGTAGAGAATTGTAGTTTAAATAAGCCTTTGGGCACAAGGGTGAAAGGATTACCTTGGTTCAAAACCCCACATACCTTGAATTTGAAGCTTTGGATGAACTCTCACTTTTGGAATTGTATTCGTACTCTTGAATGAGGGTTCTTAAAGCCCTTGACTTGGGAACCTTGAATATTGACTCAATTTAGAAAATCTATGGTGGATGCGCCACTATCGCGGTGGCTCACTAGAAATTGAAAAATGGGAATCTGGGATTCACCGCGATGTGGAGCCATCACGGTGTCCCACTGGTTGGGACCTGGAACTTCAGTGCGACGCGTCACAATCGGCCAGGCCACTGGAAATTGACTATTGGGAAATTAGAGTCCTCCGCGACATGCCACTATTGTAGAGTTCCACTAGAAATTGACAATTGTCAAATAGACCCTCTCTGCGGTGTGCCAAGCACTAAAATGATGTTGTTTTACGACTAGGACTTACATTAGCTATAACTTCTTACCCAGGTATCGGATTTGGAAAAATCTTATATCAACGGAAAGCTTATCAAATTTCTCATGTGATAAAAAGTTGAAATTCGGGACATTCTATATGGTTAACACGATACTCACTTAGGAAGTCACGTCTCAATCTTTTAGGGCCGAAATTATGGCTCACTTAACACGTCCTAAGGCTTATTCTACGAGAGAATTTTGCGGGGTCTTACAATAGCTCCCCCTTCAAAACATTCATCCTCGAATGCCGCTAGTTAGACTAAGAACACAGGAAAAACTGAGTACACATAGCTGAAGCAAGTAGCTAAAACGGGCTCAAAATCTCTCTAAACTCTTGAATGCCTTAAAAATTGCAAGAACACAAACAAGGATAGATGCATATAGCTGAACTTTAGATTAGAAGGGCTAAATTAGGGGAAAATAATACCTTTAGATTAATCTAAACTTGTGGAAAATAGGTGCGGATACTTGGCTCGCATGTCTTCTTCTGCCTCCCAAGTAGCACTCTCAACAAACTGGTTCTTCCATAAAACTTTGACCAAGGGAATTTCTTTGTTCCTTAGTCTAGAGATCTGAAAATCTTGGATCTCAACAGGAATCTCATCAAAGGAAAGATTGTTCTGAATATTGGCATTCTCTAAAGGATCTACTACAACGGAATCACCAATATGCTTCTTAAGAATGGAGACATGAAAAATAGGATGAACAGCTGACAACTCTACGCGCAACTCAACCTCATAGGCCACCTTACCAACATGGCTCAAGACTCTATACAGGCCAACATAACGGGGACTAAACTTCCCCTTTTTACCAAATCTTTTAACCCCTTTCATGGGTGAAATCTTCAAGTATACCAAATCACCCACTTCAAACTCAAGATCTCTTGTCCTCATATCAGCATATGACTTTTGACGACTCTGTGTTGCCTTTAACCTCTATCTAATCAACTTAACTTTCTCCATAGCTTCAAATACTGCATCAGGCCCAATCACGGTAGGTTTACAAACTTCAAACTAACCTATCGGTGATCTACATGTCCTACTATACAAGGCCTCAAATGGTGCCATCCCGATGCTAGCATAGTAATAATTGTTATAGGTAAACTCTATCAATGACAAATGCTCATCCCAACTACCTTGGAAATCGAGAGCACATGCCCTCAACATATCGTCCAGGGTCTGAATGGTCCTCTCAGCCTGACCATCTATCAGCGGATGAAAATCAGAACTAAAAAGGATTTGGGTACCAAGATGCTGCTGGAACACCCTCCAAAACTGAGAAGTAAATTGAGTGCCCCTATCCGAAATGATAGACGAGGGAACTCCGTGCAGCCTAACTAACTCCCGTATATGCAATCTAGTATAATCCTCAGCTGTATAAGATGTATACACAGGCAAAAAATATGCGAACTTAGTCAGCTTGTATACAATAACCTAAATAGAATCATGATGATGATGCAAAAGAGAAAACCCGATTACTAAGTCCATATTCACCGTATTCCACTTCTAATAGGTATACGAAACTCTTGTATCACACCACTAGGTCTTCGGTGCTCTACCTTAATCTATTGGCACGTTGCACACTTTGCTACGAATTCGGTTATATACTTCTTTATAACATTCCACCAATAGATTTCCCACAAGTCGCGGTATATCTTGGTAGTGCCGGGATGAATAGAATACCACATACCATGCGCTTCATCCATAATCCTCTGCCTGAGATCATCAACACATAGAAAACACAATCTACTTTGCAATCTCAACATATCATCTCCCCCTTGGGAGAAAACCTCTACCTTTTGGTCCTTAACTGTCTCTTTCAGTCAGACCAAACTAGGATCTCTATCTTGCTTCTCCTTCACTTCTGAAACTAAAGAGGATTTGGAACTAATTTGCTCTAAAGTACTCCCCTCGGCTGAATCAAGCAACCTAATACCTAATCTTTCCAGACAATGCACATCGTTAGCTAACTATTTGTTACCTTCCTCTACATGAGCAACACTACCCATAGATAATCAGTAAAGGGCATCCGTCACTATGTTGGACTTGCCCAGGTGATACAACATACTCATATCATAGTCTTTGAACAAATCCAACCATCTTCTCTACCTAAGATTCAACTCCCTATAAGTAAACACATACTGCAGGCTCTTATGATCAGTAAACACATCAACATGAATACCATAAAGATAGTGTCTCCAGATTTTCAAAGCAAAGACCACAGCAGCTAACTCAAGATCATGGGTTGGGTAATTTTTCTCATGTGGCTTTAACTGTCTAGAGGCATAAGCCATAACCTTACCTCTTTGCATTAACACACAACCCAAACTAATTTTAAAGGTATCACAATACACCAAAAAACCATATATACCATCTGGCAAAGTCAACACAGGGGCTGAAGTAAGTCGAGTCTTCAACTCTTGAAAACTCTTTTCACAGGAATCTGACCACTGGAACTTAACTTTCTTTTGGGTAAATCGGGTCATGGGAGATGCAATAGAAGAGAAACCCTCAACAAAACGACAGTAGTAGCCAGCTAGACCCAAGAAACTCCTAATGTCAGATGGGGAGATAGGTCTAGGCCAATTTTTCATAGCTTCTATATTTTGGAGATCAACTCTAATACCTTCAGCTAAAATGATATGACCCAGAAAGGCTACAGACCTTAGCAAAAATTCACATTTACTGAATTTGCCGAACAACTGGTCATATCTGAGGATTTGCCAGATAATTATAAGATGATTCTCATGGTCATTCTCATTACAGGAGTACATAAGGATATCATCTATGAAAACAATGACAATATATTGAGACATTGCTTGAACACTCGATTCATGAGGTCCATAAAAGCTACTGGGGAATTGGTTAGCCCGAAAGACATGACCAAAAACTTAAAGTAACCATAGCGGGTTCAGAAGGCTGTCTTTGGAATATCGCATTCCCTTACTTTAGGTTGACGATAGCCGGATCTAAGGTCTATCTTGGAGAAATAACTTTCACCTTGCAACTGATCAAACAAGTCATCAATTCTCGAAAGAGGATATTTATTTTCGACTATGACCATGTTAAGTTGACGATAGTCAATGCACATACGCAAAGAACCATCTTTCTTTTACATGAATAAGACAGATACGCTTCAAGGAGAAATACAGGGCCTTACAAAACCTTTTTCTAAAAGATTTTTGAGTTGCTCTTTCAACTCCTTAAGCTCAACAGGTGTAATACAGTATGGCGAAATAGAAATTGGTCGAGTTTTGGGAAGAAGGTCAATCCTGAATTCTATCTCACTATTGAGAGATACCCCTGGGAGATCTTCCAAAAAAATATCTTGAAGCTCATTAAAAATATCGACTGACTGAATAGTTGGAGCCTCAAATTTAGTGTCTTTGACTCTAACTAGGTGATAGATACAACCCTTAGATATTTACTTTCTGGATTTGAAATAGAAGATAAAATGACTCTTGGGAGATACCAAATTCCCAGACCACTCAAAAGTTGGTTCATAGGAAACTAAAACTTGACCACGTAGGTACGACAGTCTATAGACACATAACAAGAATAAAGCCAATCTATACCTAAAATAAGGTCAAAATCCTCCATGTCTAACTCTATCAAATCCGCAAGTATGACGCTATGAAAAATAGTAATAGGACAATCTTTATACACTTGTTCAGCAACAACTACTCTCTACTGGTATGGAGACTAGGAAAGGCTCAGGAATCCTTTTAGGACTCATTTTAAAATTCACAGCCACAAGTGGGGTCAGATAAGAGAGACTTCACCCGAAGTCCAACAACACATAAACATTAAAACAAAAAATGCGAAGCATTTCAGTAACAACATCGGGAGAGACCTCCTGCTCTTGATGGGATATAAGGTATAGAATCTGTTCTGGCACTCATCGCCAGCAGTGCAAGATAAAGTGCCCTGAGTAGGGAAGGGACGAGATGCGGGAGCTGGTACACTAGTTGTCGGTGCCTAAGGTCAGGCATCTCTGCTTGCCACAACCAAAACAACCCCTCAGATCTATGACATACTCACCAGGATAATCCCTACCACACTTAGCATAAGAAGGATAACGGGGCTTGTTACCAATTTTGCTCTGCGACCCAGACATAAGGGATCTTCCCCCTTGCTCCTACCTTCTTCTAAGTGTGAGAGAACTAGATGATTAAGGTTCTGACATAGACGGACACCTCTAAAACTGAGGAAGGTTCCCTCTATAGAACCTAGGCTAGCTAAACAAATGCTGCTCAGATCTAGCTCTCTTGTTACCCCTCATTCAATCTCTCTCCCTAATCTTATTTGCCTCTATCTACTGGGCATGTGTCCTCAACCTAGACAGATCCATATCCCTATACAGTATCAAAGTCCTACACTCCTTCAGTACTAACCCAGAAACACCGGTCATGAACTTTCTCATACTAGCCCGAGTGTCAGAAATCAATTTACGAGCATACATGGCCAATTGATTAAACTTCAAGAAGTACTCCTTTACAGTCATGGAGCCCTGCCTTAAGTTCATACACTCCTCAATCCTTTCTTCCCTCATCTCAAGAAGAAAGAACTTGTCCAAGAATGCATCTTGGAAACCTACCAAGTCATAGGAGCAACATCCTTACCTCTACCCTTCCTACATAATACAACCCAGTCATAAACTATGTCTTTCAACCTATAAGACACCAACTCAACACTTTCTTCCGTAGAAACATGCATCACCTGTATGGTATTTCTCACCTCCTTAAGGTACAACTGTGGGTCCTAACCTATTTTCAACCCATAAAACTCTGGCAGATTTATCCGCATGAAATCACGGATTCTAGCCGCAGCTACATCCCCTCCCTATTTATTAGCAACTATGTCCTGGTTATTGGCCAGAATATTGGCGGTGACTCCTTGGGCTAACACCTAAAAGGTCGCTCAAAAATCGACATGAGACACAGTATCATTCAAAGGATCAAAAGGTGGGGGTTGCTCATCATCGTTCCTACAGGCATTCGCTCTTTGGAGAGGCATTTTTCTGAAATAGGAGAGCACAAATTATTAGATGAAAGGGACAACTACCGACATGATGGAATCTAAAAGAAAGAAACAACTTTTTCCTAAAATGTCTTGTAACATCTTTCTCATAGATGTGGCGTGCTACACACCAATGATCAAAACTCTACTCAACGCAGCTTATCAGACATCCTAGGACTTCTTTAAAACCTTAGGCTTTGATACCAAGTTGTTAATGATCCAAAATCACCTCCTGGAATGTCACACAGTGCTTAAGGCTACAAGTAGCCCTAAGCTAACCTTTTGAGCTCGTTTCTAAAAATAACACTCATTTCAAGATAAAATAATTCAAATACTGGCATAGTCATATCATATGAAAAGAAATACGAAGAAAATACTTGGTCCAAACGACCAGAATTCTGGAAACCTCAACACAACCATAATCTGATAACTAGTCTGACAAAGCCTCTACTAATCCATGAACTAGAGAGCCATTGGGATAGGCCCCCAACTGACTCAAAATGAACTAGAAATAACAACATAATCTCTTAAAAATATAGATGTCAGAATATAGGTCGTCGAATCATGCAGACTCACCACTTTAGGAATGCAGATAGAGGTACTCAAAAATTACTGATGAGGTTAGGACTAAGCACCTGAACCTACATTATAAGTTAATGTAGCACATAGACGTATATGTGGAACAACACTTGGGAATGTACTGTGTATCTGGGGGTGCATGCATTTATATAAAACACCATCAATACTCTTTAATTAAATTATTAATTTAATAAGTAATGACTCGCATGGCTTGAATAAGTATAAAATGCAAAGCTCATGAATCATGTGAAATGGAACATGTAACGCAATCTAGTGAGTCATTATAATTTTAGCTTTGAAATCTGTACTCTTCTCTTATTCTCATTACTCAAGGCTAAAGGAAACTTTAAGCAATATTTTCAACTTATGCATATGTCTCATGGAGAGTAAAACTTTTTTAATGCTCAAGAACTCATAACTCTTTTGAACTCAAATCCTTGGAATTCGTAATCATTTAACCTTGGAACATACTTTAAGGCATTTCATTCACTTTAGAAAAATATCTCATTTTAAGCTTTAGGGAAAAATACTCATATCAAGGGAAATTATTTTAGTTTTAAAGAAAAATATCTTATCTCAAAGCTTTAGTTTAGGGGAAAATATTATATCTCAATGGAAAATACTTTAGTTTAGGGAGGTTCTCTTAACCAACATAAACCAAGCGAGCTACATGAAATCCAACATTTTGTCCTCCTAAAGAAGATACCTCATGTTGGGGAGAGGAATCATACTCTTGCCAAGGAGTATAACCTCAATTCAATGATCACTTATCTCAGCCTCGGGCCCAATATCTTAGGCCCAACAATCATCTCGGCCTTAGGCCCAACCTATGGTGGCACATAGTTCTGGGGTAAGAAATCGTGGTAACTTACCCAACTCGGTACTAAATACTACTCCCTTTAGTTCATCTCGCTCATCTTATGAAAATCCATTTTAGAATAATCTCATGGTTCAATAAGAACCCAAAAATTAAATTGTTAATTTCATGTAGTAGAGTGGATTAGAAAACTCAATGACCATTCGGTCAAAACATTTCTCAACAATCTCAGAATACTCAAATCATGGGTGCTTATAGCACAAGTGTTCATAAAATCTCAAGTCTTAAGTAGGGATTAATAACCCATAATTCAAACTCAAGTTAAAACTTATCAAAAGTATAATAGATAGCATATAGATTCATAACTCATGTAGAAATCTGGAAATTTCAGCAATTTTTCTCAAAATCTCAACATACTCATAGACTTCAATATCTCAAACATTTCAACTATTAACTTCTCAGGATTAAAATTATGGGGTATAGACCCATCTACAATTTCTCAAGAAAAACATGAAAAATCATGCCATTAGACTCTCAATTCAAGGAAAACATCAAATTCTTGCAACCAATAACAATGGGTAAAAAACCCTAATTCAATTTCATGTAAAATCATATAAATTGCAGAGAATTATAGTTTAAATAAGCATTTGGGCATAAGGGTGAAAGGATTGCTCTTGTTCAAAACCCCACATACATTGAATTAGAAGCTTTGGATGAACTCACACTTTTGGACCTCTATTCGTGCTCTTGAATGAGGATTCTTGAAGCCCTTGACTTGGGAACCTTGAATCTTGACTCAATTTAGAAAATCTATGGTGGATTCTTGAGATTCTTGGAAGAGGTTTTGGATGCTTAGGGTTTTTGTTTAGATAAAACTTGAGAGAGACTTCATAGAATGCTTGTAAAATGACTTTAATTTGGTGTTTGCACGGTTTAAGAGGCTTGTAAAAAGTCCAAAGTGTCGTTTTTAACCTTTGTGAGAAGCTGGAAAAGTTGAATTGGGAACCTAATTTTATGGGCCACCGCGATGTGCCACTATCGCGGTGGCTCTCTAGAAATTGACAAATGGGAATCTAGGAGTCACCATGATGCAGAGTCATAGTGTTGTCCCACTAGTTGGGACCTGGAACTTCAATGCAACGCGCACAATTGCGCCAGGCTACTGAAAATTGACTTTTGGGAAATTGGGGTCCTCTGTGATGTGCCACTATCACGGAGTTCCACTGGAAATTGATAATTATCAAATAGACCCTCTTCGCGATGTGTCAAGCACTAAAATGACGTTGTTTTATGACTAGGACTTAAATTAGCCATAACTTCTTACCTTGGTGTAAGATTTAGGCAAATCTTATATCGACAGAAAACTTATCAAATTTCCTAGGTGATAAAATGTCGAAATTGGGGAAATTCTATATGGTTAACACGATACTCACTTAGGAAGTCACTTCTCATTCTTTTAGGGCCAAAATTATGGCTCACTTGACACGTCCTAAGGCTTCTTTTGTGAGAAAATTTTGTGGGGTCTTACAATGATGGAGTTCGACTCTTATATTTTAGAGTTTAACAATCCAAGGGATCATATATAACCTCACCCATAAATGGCCAAGATACTCAACTTCCAAAGCATAAGGAATGGACTATTGATATGCTTACTTTTACCCAGGGAATCAAAATAAAAGTTTGATGACAAATTGGGTAAAAGGTTCAGGTCTTCGAAGTGGTGTGATAGAATGTGCACTATCATGCCCCTCTTTTTGTCCAAACAACTTCAAATATGGATTGATTAAAAGTTGGGAAAAAGTTTCAAATCCTCTAAGTGAAGACACAAATAAGGATTAAAGAGGTGTCGTACCGTGATGTTAAACCAAGTGCTTGATGGGAGGCAACCCATCATTTTCATAATTACATGATTTACTTTTGAATAAATCACAAAATTCTACTATTTTGTAGCTTCTTTGAAGCAGGTTGAAAGAAAAAAATAAGGGACAACCAAGTTTTTAAGTGAAGCAGGCATACAGAAATACAGGTCAAAACAGAGGAGAAGATGGCCTCAGGTACCATAATCGTGGGCCACAGGCCTTGATCGCAACACTATAATGGTACAAATCAGGTCGCAATTGCGCCTCTCTATCCAGATTTTAACATGGCTATCATTGTATTTTTACGGATCCTTTTAACCTTTCTTGTGCTTTTAAATTATGTAGTGAGGTCACTACAAGTCATATAGTTGGGGTGTGGCCCTACCCTTGTGTGTATTCATTAGTTTGAAATACTTGAACTTAGTACCCGCAAAGTATAGAAATTTTGTGAGTTGTTTGTTTTCCTTTTGGTTTTTTATTTTATTTTAATAATGGTATGGGCGAGCTTTTCCCGATGATAGATTGAGTGACAATATTTTTAAGGGGAAAGTGTCATGTTTAGGTTTTGAGCCATAGATGCATGGAAATTCTGAGTACCCGTGGGATAAAGGTCATAAACGCAAGGAAAGTTTGAGTACCTGTGGCATTGTAAAGTTGAGATCGTATTGTATACCCATAGCAAAATCTGAGTATCCATATGGTGGCCCATATGAAAGCCAAATGTGAAACAAAGACTTGAGTTGTTTCAATGGTTTGGAAATTATGCATGGTGTAAGTGCAAAGAAAACACCCCCCTTCTATCCAAAACTTTTGAAAAATCAAGGGCATAGACATGAGTAGCATTATTACAATTCCTTTTCTCTTTTTGGTGACTCTAAATACTTGGCTTGTGAAAATTGGTAGATACTCCTTTTTATCTCTAGTGGGAGAGGCAATTGAGCTTCCTTGGAGAATTTGCATGTCATGTATGGTGAACTATTTGTATTCATCTCTTGTATACTTGTGTTATCTATAACTAGCTTTGTTGGTCTTTCAAAGCTAATTTGGATTGTAGTTGGTTGAAGAAATGATCTTTGGCCATCCTTGTGATGGTGGAAACCCACTCTAGCCTGAAAAGCCTACCCATGCATAAATGAAATCACTAGTAACCCATTTTAAGCCTTTGGACCTTTCTTTGGCACACATATTACAAGCTGTGAACCATTCTTTTTATCCCTCGTTTGAACCCTACCCTCTTTGAACTTGAAAATGCAACTTGAGGGTAAAAGCCTAAGTTGGGGGTGGGAAGATTGATGAAAGTAAGTATAGGGCCAAAAAGTTATTAGTGAAATGCCTAAGTTCTTAAACATTGAAAACAAATGACTAGAAAAAAACAAGGGTTCAACAAAAGAAAAAAGATTTCATGGAAATTACAAGAAAAAGAAATACATAAAAATGGGTGAACAATGTAAGCAAAAAGTAGGCATATGAAATGAGAGAAAACAAAGAGGAGTGTCCCATAGTCAAAAGGGAGGATTGAAAAGTGTGATGTAAATGCTCAAGAAATGTTGTCTCCATGATGTTCCCAAATAATATCCTACCCTGAACCAAACCTACGTTATAAGCTTAGAAAGTCCTTAGAGATCTCCAACCATGTACTATTTTCATAGTGGTCATTGAAAATAGGGGAAAGTCTATGGTATGATAATTGTTGCATAGAGATTTCTTTTTAGAGGGAGAGAGTTTTTGTACTTAAAATTCCTTATTGCATATTTGATAGTTTGGTGTATGGAATTCTCTTTCTTGTGAGGTTGTCATGTGAACAAGTTAAGGTGGGTGATTTTTTCACCTCCCTAGCAATGAGTCAAGTGGATTATCTCTTAGTTGTGGTTAAAAGGGGGCCACTTCTAGAGTATTAGTTTTTATTGCTTTGTTTCTCTTTAAAGTCTTGTGCATCCTGGGATGTAACATCTTATGATGAGAGGTGTAGTGGAAAATAGCTTGCCCATGTGCAATGAGCTACTTGAGGTAGCGACTATGGTTAAAGTTATGGTGATCTTTAAGGCATAAAATTTGGGCATAGATAATTGTGTCTTATGGTAGGAGGTAGTGTTGCTTGAGGGTAAGCAAAAGCTTTAAGTGGGGGTGTTGATGAGTGGTGATTTTACCACTTATTTGCACCCATCATTTGTTACCTTACCTTGTTCTGAATGAATAAGTGATACATAATTGTGACTGAATGCACTAATATCCATATTCTACAGGCACAAAGGTGATGAGATAAAAAGATGTGGATGGGAGCTACAGAAAGGAACAAAAAGAAGCAAAGAAGGGCAGTTGAAGAGACGCCCGCAATCGCTTTGAGTCAAGCATGTCAAAGTGCAACTATTGCGTGGAATTTCCTACGATCGTTGTAGCATGGTTGTATTAATGACAACACAATCGTAACCTAGCGGGGTTTCATCCCAAGGGCAAAAATGTCATTGCACATGCTGATCCCAAGTTGAAAAAAAAAGACTCAAACCCTAATTTAAGATAATCATTCATTCCATCACATTCCTCTTTTCCTAATTTTGTAAGTTTTAGCTTGAGATTTTGTAGCCTCCTTTTTTGGAGAAGAAAATATTGTGTAAATTTTGGGTGAAGAATATATTAGAGACTTTCTAAGTGGAAAATTTGCTCACTTCCACAGTTGATATAGTGAGAGAGACAAGTTTGAAGTAACATTCTCTTAGCTCTACGAAAACTTTGATTCAATAAGATTATGGGTATATCTATGCGTGTTTATCTTATGTGAAGCTAAATCTCCCTCTTGGGGTTATCGGTGAAAAGGGATTAAAGTATGTGTGGGTTGTGATTGTTAGTATCTATTTGGTAGTTCATGTTTATGGGTTCTATCATTGCTATGATCTTTTGGTTGGGATTTAATGGGAGAAAACTCCAAATACCCACATGGGTTTGATGGGTGAAAGATGCAAGCTCTAAAAAATCCAAGGCTATCTTTGAATGAAGGGTTTCGGGTGAGGTTTAGGAATCTATATCTTCCCCTAAAGAGGGATGTGGAGACCAAAGCAATGATATACAATTATGTGTGTAGTTTTGTAAATTCTCACTATCTTAGAAATAAGGGTGAAAGTGAGGTCGACTATGCCTTGGGTGTCATCCTAGAAATAGGGATGCCTTTATTGAGGTTATGGTTTCTAAGTATTGAACACATTCATTAGGTATTCGAAAGGTTCAATGGGTGAAAGATTGGTGTTTTGTTGAAATACTATCATCAAAATCTATAACCAAGCCCACCCATATTTGAATTACTAAATCGATGTTGATGACTAACTCCCACATGTCACTCCCTTAGTAATGCATAATCCCAAGATCTGTGCATAATTGTTAAAACTCTAACTATTCGTAATCCCAAATTTACACCAGAAAATCCCCAAAAGAAACATTAGTGTAGGAACTCACCTCCCCTATTTTATTTTTTGTACCATTTGTTTGAATTTATCTTGTAACTATCTTTTCAAATTAATTTGATCACGACTTATATTATTCCTTATGGATTTGACCCCGAGTCCAAAGTTAGGTAAATATATTGACGACCGCCTTGAACTTAAATTGATGTGTAAATTGAGTGATATCATTACCCAAGAGGTAAAACAATTCAAATAGGTGCCCATACTCTCTCGAAGCCCATCCTATTATTCGAATGTGGTGTTGCTCAATGCTCCCTTGGATGACATCATCAAGTATAGCTTCTCCCACGTCCAAGCTATCATCCACACACATATTTTGCACCCCTAAAATGATGAAGTCTTCGATCCATTGATGTGATCCTTGAAGCATTGATCCCAAAGGAGGGGAGCCCATTGATCTTGTATCATCCTCCCTTTCTTGAACAGGATTCATCTTCGAATCCAACACTTTTATCAACTTGTTGTTGCACCTTTCAAGTTTGGAATCCTTTGGTAAGAATTCTATTAGGCCTTCAAGATCATTTTCATAAGAACCCTCATTGAATCCTTCTTTGAAATTTCTTGTTCATGATCTTACACTAATTAAGGATTGATGCTAAGTAAAATTCTAACATCATGGTTAGTGGGCCTAATGTGGGAAGACTCATAGCTTAATTGGATTCGGATTGGTTGAGCAATGTCTTGTGGAACTTGGCTTCTCTTTGTTTGGGTGGAGGGGACATGTTCTTGAGGTCTTGGGTTCAATTTTGATGTTGAACCCCGGTGTTAGGTTAATGAGTTGTTTCTCCATGTTTTCTAATGTATATTCAATTCGTGTCACAGATCCATTTATTTTATCCCCAATTCGTTGCAGTCCCATAAAAGCTTCCAATAAGGTATCCAAGGTTGCTCCACCCATAGCATCTTAGAACAATTAAGAAAAGAGAGGAAACAACTATTAATTACTCATTTAAAAATAAAAGTAATACAGTGGTTATAGAGTTGGTATTGACGTTGTAAGAAAAAGGTTTATGGGCCAATAACCTAGCAATGGTTATAGAGTTGGTTAAACCAATCCCCGAACTCGAGCAATGCTTCTATCAACGAAGGAGACAAACAAGCCTTCTCCTCCATAAACCACAATTTCATGAAAAACATGAAAATCCTACTCTCATGGCGGAAGATCATCTATCCCGCAGGACAGTTTATTTAGTGTCAATCCTACTTTTGAATAAAGTGGCCTTGAATAAAGCCAAATATTGATCCCTCAAAGACTTGTTTTAACAACTATTTAATTCAATTTTAAATATCAAAATTAATCAGTGCAATTGTAACAAAAGAGTTTGAGAGTTTATAAACTAAAAGTAAAGTAAAATAATGCGGGAAAGTAAAGACTTTGGACAATCAATGGATGAAAACCCAGGGTTAAAGAACTGCGAACAATCATACCACGCTATTGAACCTCATTCGTTAGGTTTCTTATATTAGTTGTTGATTCGTAGGGTTTATCATTTGATCATGGTCTCCCAACCTCTAATCGTCTACTTACTTGGATATTATAACTACATCATTAAGCGGGGATGTAATAATCTGTTTAGATGAAGTAAGATATCTTACTAATGTGAAACAATCAAGGATTATAGGAATATACCTATCCTAGTCGCTAATTTAAAATTCTTTATTTCATAAAAGAATAAGAACCTTACTCTATTAATCCCCACATTCTATCTTCTTATTCCCCCTTCCGAGATCACAAAGTCAACAACATATGTATTCTAAGGGTAGAGAATCCTCAAAATAGTTAAAACAAGGATGAACAAACAACCAAATATTTTAATCAATCCAAACAGACTCAATTCAAAGTGAAAGTAAACATGTTCTTAGCCTTAACCACGAAAAGAGGGCATTTAAACACTAATCGACAAAACTGTAATCGACATAGTTGAATACATAATTAAATCTATTAAAAATATAAAGTAAAGAGAAATAAACCCTAATTAAAGTGTTTATCATCCTCCAATACGTCCAAGATCCATCCAAAAGTGATTAGAAACAAGTAAAGGAATCCTATTTAGAGTAGTGCACTTTGGCCGTGTATGGAATGGGTGATGTGACGCGTTAGGCAACATCTTTGGGATGGGGTCACAATAAAAGCTTAGAAAGGTAAAGTAAGGTAGCATCTCAAGTCTTTTCAAGGTGAAATGAGGTCACGTCGCACCTCAATCGTAAGGGCTCACTGGAACTTCACTTTTGACTTCCACTTTTACTTTGTGCATTTGTCCTCCATCCCAAGCCTTGTGGTATTGTTTCCACCTCATGTACAGCTTGTATATACTTTGTATATCATTAAAATCAACTCACCAAGCATCCTATATCATTATAAAGAACGGATTAGAGCTCAAAACAACACAACATTCATAAAGGTGAACTAGAAATGCGAGCTAAGATTAAGCTACGTCCACTTTGATCTTTACTTAGTGTTTTGACTCTTGAATTTATTAAGTTACACTTTGCACAATATAAATAAATTGTTCCAAACATAATTACTCAATTAAATAATTAGGAACTCATTACATATATTAGAATCCATCGTGATAGACTAGACCAACACCTAGCTCAAGCTAGTAACACTAGTTTTCTTAGTTGAACTCTAAATGATAAATTTGAATCCACACTTGTTTTAAAAAACCTTTAAACATTGTAACCACATACTGAAATGCTTAGATGATTATTTATCTCATAATTAACACACCAAAAACACAAGATGCCCTCAAAACAAGGCTAAATAAGCTAGGATAACAATACTAAAGTGAATAAATACACCTCTGATAACATTGAATATCCTAGCATTCACTATTGAGTTTCCATAAGAGAGATGTTTATAGACAACTTTTTAGTGTAGATGTAAATTACCGATATTTTCACTCTTTGTACTTTCTTTAATCTTTGGGAAGAAGGTGGAGAGGGCCGAGGAATGGGATTTAACAATAGTGTAACCTTCTTACCTTTCCCTTACTTAGTATCTGCTTCTTTATCGAAAACTTAGGGTTTCTAAGGTTCTTTATCATTTATAATCAAAGTCTCTGTTGCTTTTACTTCATCAATGCTCATAGGGTCACTCCTCATTTCATCAACCACAGGTATAGGAAGATCAATAATGGTGAGAATAGACAATGAATATATTTTTTAGGATTCTAAATAGTAATTCTTGAAGAGTGCTCGGTTAACACTAGTTTAATATGGTAGACATCTGCCAAAATAATAGGTCTTTATGCTTAATTGTGGTAGAATATGACTCCACCTTCTGACTCAAAAAATTAAATGTCTGCCTTGATATTCTTAAGGCAGTTTTCTTGGCCTTAAAATTATTAACCAATTTATCCAGCAAAGCATCCATCCTTGAGCTTCTAAAATTAGCATACCAATTCCATAGAGGAACACAAGGACAAATTTTATCATTATGTTCATATTTCCTTCTTTATTTGCCATCACTCTGACTACTCCTATCCCTATACCTATTGTAGTTGTCTCTATAATAGTTCTGACCTTGATTTCCTTACCTCGAGTTCTAATTATATTTATTAGACCCGTGGTCCTTGTCTGAGAAAACCATTATTTCTTTATCATGATACTTAACTTCATTTTTATAATTCTACTCTTTATGTCTCAAAATCTTATGTTGTTTCCCCACAACATTGACCTTTTCACTCCAACTACTGCAAATTGCTTAATAATCAAGCCAATCTCAGTACGCAGTTGTGCCACCTCTTGAGCTATTGTCTTATCTAGTGCTCTCTACTCATTTGAGGCTCCAATTGCATAAGTACTAGTTAATCTATCCCTCTCTTGAGTTTTCCCCCCTCACTTGGTTTTAACAATACAATCTAAGATTTTGGCAGCCTATTCTCATTATAGACACATGAATGCGCGACTAGGAATTAGGTCTACTACCGCCTTATTATTATCATTCAAGGCTCTATGGAAGATATCAAGCAAGTTTTTTTTGGTAATTCTATGATTTGGCATACTCTGAAGCTTCTTATTGAAACTCAACCATGTATCATATAATGACTCTAAATGCAATAGTCAAAAGTTAATCTTATCTTTTAACTAAAGCATTCTTCAGGGTGGGAAAAATTGTTCTAAGAACTAATTCCTCAACTCATTCCAAGTAGTGATAGATCTAAGGGGCAACTCCCCTAACTATAAAGTATCTTCCCCTATCAAAGAGAATTAGAACAATCTCTATTGTATTGCTTCCTTACTCATCCCAGGTAGATTTTATAAAGTACAACTCCCCAAAAAGTTCATAAAATGCATGTTTGCATCATCATTAGGCAAGCCAGAAAACACCCTTTTAAAGTTTACTAACTGGATCATCGCACTTGTAATATCAAACTTAGTCCTGTGAGGCAACTTCGAGGATGATTGAAACTATTTTAATTGGTTCAACATACTTCAAATATTCTCCTGGACCATTATAAAATGGTATATAGTGTTGCATGGGTTGTTGTCCTCTATTGTTTCTCAATCTATCTCACTCGTATCAAGTCTAACTACCCAATCTACCTCTTTCTATCTAGCTCTTTCTTACCTAGCTTCTTGACAAGCATATACTTGCCTAGAATTTTTCTAGGCCTTTACTTCTTGAACATTATGTTGAAGTAGTCAATTTAATGATACTGGGTCATTATGAGACCCTTTGTCAAACCCCTTGATCATAAAATCATTCTCTTTCCATCCTTCAATTTTTTCTTAGTGTTCTTTCAATCTCAGAATCAATTGAAATCAAGGTACTTCCTTGACTCCGTGTACTGGTCATGCAATGATTGTGCCCTACAAATAGCAGACAAGTGAAAAATCAACAATAAAAAACAAAAACTTCAACAAACTCAAACTTTCACTTTTTAGTGTATTCCCTAGAAAGGGCACCAAAATTTGATGTCGTGCAAATTACAACTCTCAAAAAGTTTAAAACGATCGCTAAATAAAGTATAGAAACCAACAAGGTTGTCTTATCCATGAGGAATAGGCCAAAATATCTTAAGAGTTTATCTACTTAACTGGCAATTTAGTAAATAAAAAGGGCTTTGTAAATTGTAGTAGTAACAATTGTTTGTTGATTTGGTTGTAATCAATATAAGATGAGCACTAGGATTGTGATCCCCATGACTTAAAAACTCCACAAGATATTTATGCTAGAAGACTTCTGAAACCTTGCATGCAAAATCTAACAATATATATATCATCTAACTGTCTCTTGACCTTGTTTAATTAAATCTTGCTCATCTTCTCTCAGACTCTGAGTGTCACATTTGTAACCTTTTTCTGTGATCTATTATTGACTATCCTAGTTAAGGATTAAGTTAATTATATGAAGATTGATAGCTTCAAATTTCTATCATTATCTCCATTTACAAATCTCTACCTCTCTCTCAAGCAAGTTTAGAATACATATAGGTTCAGCTCTCTTGGTGAAAGGACTCCAGTGCATGTTAGCCACTCAAACTAGAGGTATCTAGGAAGACCAGGGAATATCACAACCCCACGTTAGTCCAGAATACAAATATATCAATAGTTTGAACTATGCACATAAGTCACCAAGACCAAACCTCATGTTGGCAAACATGAGTTTCCATTACAAGTCATACAAGACCCACACCTTTAATGATTTACTACATAACCATTATTAAGCCCAATTTAAAGCAAGTTTCACATAACTCATTAATTAACCAATGAATCAGCCGTTAAGGCACAACATGGGTACTGTCATTCACTTGCATTTGCAAGCTTATCTCTATACCATAATAATCACATAACCTGGGGGAATGCCTTGAACCCCTTTTGTTCATTAAATCAAATCATAGAAAACAAGGCTTTAAAAATATATTTTCATTGTTTTGATAATTTATGTAATTCAATAACATAGATGAGTAAGTTAGACAAAGTGACAATTTCATAATTCAAAGACAATTACTTAAGTGGGTTAAGAAAATGCAATTATTCAAAACCAATTCTAATTTCAAAATATCAATTTACCAAAAACCATGACCCATTAGTTTATTCACCATTACCATGCACCCCGTAAGTTCAAAACCACCAATAAAGCATAAAAATTGCATAATTAATCATGGAAAAACAATTGAGAAATTAACCATGTCAAATCCCTCAACCTTAAAAAAACCCACATTTAATCCATATAATTTTAACCATTTAAAATATATTTTTTGTAAATTAAGAATTGGGAAAGAGTAATATGCCTAAAATCATAAGAGTTTTGGAGGGAATTTACCCTTGAGAGCTCTAATTGATGAACTTCTGGAAACCCTAAGTATCTTGCTTGACAGAATTTAGAGAGTTTAAGAGTATTTTTTATTATGTTGTGAATGAGAAATAACCCCTTAAATGACATTATGGACATGGGTTTCAAGCAAGGAAAAATGGGGAATTGACCATAATGCCCTTAATGAAATGACTGAAAAATCACCGCCGATTGTTATGGGTGTCCTAACCACTCGTAGGGTCACCCTATGACTCTTATCGTCTAGTCGTAGGCTGGAAAGTATCTAGATCCCAAACACTGACATGGTTATGAATCGTACCATATGACTCATACTCAGTCATTATGACTCGCTTGGCCCAATCATCGTTAAAACAGAACCAATTGGGCATCACACTTATTTGGCTATGGAAGGCACCATACGACTCATTATACTACTATGTGACTAGTAGGTTCTATGTCGTAGTGAGGTCAGATACTCAAAGCCAACATACTGGCCATGCTACGATCTAGTCCATAAGACCCGTCAAGACTCCCTACAACTCGTAAAGGAGTCGGTCTGGGAAGTAAGGATAAAATTTTAGAAAGTTTTAAGGACCAAAAATCTGAGGTGTTTCATTTTCATCCTCATCTGAGTTATATTCAAATTGAGAGTTTTCATTCCCAATTTCCAAATTTGATTTCTCAAATTTTATTCTGATTTTGTGAAAGATTTACAATGATAATTATGAACTTTTATGATGATTATGATTACGTTTCACTATTGATTTTTTAATTATTCTTTAAGATTTTTGTATGAAATTTCAAATCATATAATGAGGTTGTTTAAAAAGCTATGAACTCTATTTTCAAATCAAGAAAGCTATGCATGTTTTCTATGATTTATGCAATGTATTATTTAAAAGGTATGTTTTGGACACAAGATTTAGATACATCATTTATGATATGACATAGAGCTTTAGATCACCGCAGTATAGTTATATGATATGATATGAGCCCTAGTATATTTCGGGAAGATTACTTTCAACTAAAAGAACAAGTTTTCCAATAACCCAAGTCTTATAATTATGTTTCCACCATAGGTTTCTCCTAGGGGGATTGATTGCAGATCAACATATATATGGTTCTAATTTTTCTAGGTTAGAAAAACTCTTCCAGTGTAGGTAGAAGGTTGGTCATCATAAGCTCACATTACGTTTGTCATTTTTTAAAAACTCCACAAGTCTAAATCTTATGCTATTACTATTTATGTATTTATGAGATACTTTTATTCAGACTTTAGCTATCATGATTTTCACAAAGATTAATGATTGTAATAGTATAGTGAATGATATTATATGTAGATTTAATTCATTATGTTTCTATTTATATTTCCAATTCTTAATGTTATTTTAAAGACTTTTCACGTGAATATGATATTTTAAAGACTCTTCTCATGATTCATGCTTTTGACTTTACTCGGGTTTTATGATACTCCTCCTATGATATTATTTAGATATTTTTAGTTAGTTTAAGATACTTTTTATTACTTCAATACTCATTATTCAATGTGTTTAACTTATGTTTATGTATTTCATATATGCTTTTACGATCAACTCTTCTATTTCATGCGATGTATATGTCTAACTTGTGTATAAATATGTTCCATTATACTAACGATGTTTTGCACTATTTCTTTTTATGATGTAGTTTCAAATATTCATGTTGATCTGACACTAATATTAGACTGAAATCTTTAAATATTGATGAGCCCTCCACCTACTCTAAAGGCACAATCTAGTAGTCATAGTGGTAGTCAGTTTTAGTAAATAAATATAATTTGGGTTCTTGTCTGTAAAAACAGTGTCCAGAATGTTAGTAAAGGCTTCCTAAACAAGATAGACAGTCGGTTGAGTTAGTTGTAATTATTTTTCAAGAGATTTTACCTTTCAATATTAATAAAAGTGTATTTTATGATATTTTATCTATATTTTTCATAAATTAGCCCATTTGTTAGCTTCAGCTATGTCTTTTAGTTTATGTTTGTTCTATTTAGATGCTCATAAGTTATGCTAATCAATTCAATTTGGCTATAAAAAATGTTTGAGTACTGGTTGCGGCCAGGGTGTACACTCAGATTATGACAAACTTGGTATGTAGAACAATGTTCAAGTGTCCTAGGTATTATATGAAGTTATATCAATAGGATCTTATTTTTGATTGTGAGGGCCCCATTTTTATAAATAAGGGAGTAATATCATTTAGGAAAAGTTACCTATTCTTCTATACTCTAGATTGTGCAATAAAGAGGCCTCTTAAGAAAGGTATGTAGATTCATTAGTTGCTCCAAATTTTTCTGACTATACCTCATTATTGAGGTAGTAGGAGAATAAAGTTTAGATTCCTATCGATATGGTGCTTACGGTTCCATATAGTTCCCTCAGAAAGTTTAGAGTCTGCATAAGTTCTTAAGGGGAGCCCACTAGTGCATTTAAGTTTATTTAATTCAAAAGAATTTGTCACGACCCGATTTATGAGTCATGATAAAACCTACTTTATCCCGCCAATAGGTAACCCAAACCCTAGTCTAGAGTTATAAACAATGGTTAATTTCATGGGAAATGGACTAAAATCCACAAATCAACAATTAAAGGATTATAAGGAGAAGAAGATAGTAATGATAGTCCAAAAGATAGATAAACATCCATAACTATCACACGACCTAGTAGTGTTGGTAAAAGATCTACTACAAAAGGAACATAAGTAATAAAATAGTCAAATGCAATCTGTCTTGAATAATGAAACACTAGACTAAATAGTATAAGGAAAAATAGGCAACTCCAACTCCAAGAACTCACCCTATCTTCGAAATTAACTCAACAGGATCGTCACGTCAGTGGAGGTACTAGTACTTGGATCTACACCAAAAAGGTATAAAAGTGTAGTGTGAGTACCAAAACTACGGGTAATTAATATGCATCATTGGCTAACTTAGCTAAATCACGATATAAATACGTTAAAGATGCGAGAAGTATAAGCTAAGTCAAGGTAAAAGGAAAAACAGGAAATAACCTTTAACAGTGTAAATAAATAAGCAAAATAGATATAATATGAAAGAAACTGCAATTAATACTTAAAGATTGGCCCCAATAAGCCAGTGAGTGTGGAAAAATAAGTAACCTACTGAGGTCCCCCATAAGCCCAGAGGTGCAAACAATGGAAGGTAAATAACCGAAGTTCCATAAATTTACCAAACATCCAGGCATAACCATGAATCTATCCATTCAACTTCATAACATAAATGAACTCTCAATGCAAGACTCCAATCAAAACTCAATAACATTATCATCATTATCATTATTTTTCGCACTTGAACTGGAACTCATATCATTAGTATCATCATTAATTGCCGGACTTGAACCAACACTCAATATCAATAAACTACTGGGTTTCGCCCGAAATCAGCACCATCTCCCAAGTACCAAACTAGCATAATCATTAAGTATCTAAACACCTCAAACTTCCAAAATAAGTATTTTTAAGGTTATAACATGTGTATAGAAGTCTACAAGAGCTAACACAATTCTTGGCCTAAGGTAGGTGGAGGGGCGCACTTTTAATCCCAAAAATCCATTTTATGACAAATTCTACCCCAAAGTATGATAAGGTATCTAAATTCACTTCTAGATGTTACAAAAACCAAAATTAGCCCTAAGATAGAAATTCTTCCTCAATTATAGTTTCTTAATGGCTAAACAATCCAAATAATTACTAGTTATATAAAACATACCTCCAATACTAAAATCCCATACCATATTTAGTATAATATCATAATTACACTATGAATTAGCTCAATCGATGAATAAGGTAAACCTAGCCTACCTAGACACCAAAGAAAAGCCTGAAGAATCTTCTAAACTGATGATTTTCACTTTTGAAATGCTTCCGCAAGATTCTATGCCATCAAAATCACACTCTACTTATGAAAATAAGAAAAATGATAGCCATATTACATAATTATTCTTTGGGTCTAAAATTACATAAAAATCTCATGTAGGGTCCATTTGTAGAACACATATTCAAACTCAACAATACATCCCTCTATTCTTATGGGACATCTACCCTCAAGTATGGGTAAGTTTTGAGCTCGAAGCCACAATCAACCACCAAATTTAAGAATTTTTAAAAAAGATAAAGGATTTAATCAAAAAATTGATGGAAGCTTACAATGAATTCGGTGAAGAAATATGTGATTTAAGTTCATAAATGTTCCAAAATCACCAACCAATGATTCTTCCAAGTTTTCACAATTTTTAGGGTTCTACACTCTTGAAAATGGGTGAAAATGGAAGAAATCGGGCTAAGTGGGGTTTTTATAGTGTCCCTAGGTGTCCAGTTGTCGCTTAAGCACACATTGGGCCACTTAAGTGGTCACAACTTAAGCGACCTAGTATTGCTCTAGCAACATTTGATGTCTGTATAATTACCACTTAAACAGTCCTCCTCTCCGCTTAAGTGGCCATCATTTAAGCGACAGGGGTGCTGCTTAAGCGAAACCCTGTTGGGCCAGCCCAATCTCTTAAGCGATGGGCCGGTCTCTTTAGCACCCCTTTCACTTAAGAAGTGCAGCAGCTGAAAGCTTAAAATTATTTTGGTCACCACCGAAAACTAGAGATTCATTTAGGAGTCCCATATAGGCAAACAAACTATGCTACCCTATCTAATTTGTCTTTTCGGACTTAATAGTACAGTCTAAATTTCAATCTAAGGTCATTTCGATGAAAAGTGAGCTCCACACCCATGTGCCATTTTTCTTAACTTCCAACCAATAGATCAAAATTATTCCAAGGCCTCGGGAACTGAAACAAGGTTCCACCTAGCCTAAAATCAACATTCTAGAGCTATTGGTGCCGTTCAAATTGGCATACGGGGTCATTTAACTGATCTGTTTTTCCAATAGCCAATTTGAATCATCAAAGAATTCAAATCAAGGAATTGGCTCTAAAAAAACAAAAGAACTGACTAAATTGTCAGGTCCGTCTAGTCATAAATGACTTGGGGAGGCTATAGAAAAGCTCTAAATGGCGAAAATGAGCAGAATTATAGAAAACGACTTCGAGGGTCATTACAATATCTACTAATAAAAGAACTTTTGTCCATAAAGTAAAGGATTAGGATGTACCTGAAGCCTCGAATAGGTGATTATACTAGGTTTGCTTCTCACTCTCAATCTCCCAAGTAGCCTACTCTTAACTACTGGAATCTCTCTAGTGCGCAATCGTCTGACATTATCAGCTAATATAAGCACAGGCTCCTCCACTAAGGTCAACCGCTCATTTAACTGGACCGAATCCGATCTAAGAACATGAGATAGATCTGGAATATATCTCCACAACATAAAAACATAAAAAATCAGATGAACAACAACAAAATCTAGGGGTAAGGATAACATATAAGCCACCTTACCAATTGTGCAAAGAATCTCAAAGGGTCCAATATATCTTGGGATGAGCTTTCCTTTCCTCCCAAACCTCATCACACCCATCATGGGCGATGCATAGAGGAATACCCGATCACCAACTCCAAATCTAAAGGCATAAAGTCTATGATCTACGTAAGCCTTCTGGCTACTCTGGGGTTCCCTCAACCTATCCTAAATCACTTTGACCCTATCCAAGGACTCCTGAAGCAAGTTAGTACGATGGGGTCTAATCTCAAAGGTCTTAGACCACCCAATTGGAGAATGACATTGACTACAATACAAACCCTCAAAAGGCACCATCTCAATACTCACAAGATAGCTATTATTATGCACCAACTCTTCCAAAGCTAAGTGTTGCTCCCACTAACCTCCAAAGTCAATAGCACAGGTTTAGAGCATATCCTTGAGAACCTAAATTGTCTGCTCTGAATGCCCATAGGTTTAATTATAGAAGATTGTACTAAGTTCTACCGGAGTTCCCAACTCTTCCTGAAATGCTCTCTAAAAGCTAGAAGTGAACACTGATCCCTGGTCTAAAATAAAATATATTAGCACACCATGCAAATGGACTATCTCATGAATATAGATGTGAGCTAACCTCTCGTCATTGAAGAACATCTAAATAGGAATGAAATGTGTTGATTTGGTCAATTGATCCACAATGACTCAAATACCATTGAAACTAAGGGAAGTACGAGGCAACCCACTGGCAAAGTCTATAGTGATCTGCTTCTATTTCCACTCAGAAATGGGAACCCTCTGTCATGACCCCAAAAACCAAGAGTCATGATGGAAATTATTGTGGCAAGCCTTGACAAGTAAGCCTATCACCAAAATAGATATAAAAATAAAAATCATAGTAAAACCCAAGGCAAGGATTCTAGAGAAAAATCAAACCATACAAACATGATAATAGAGGAAATACAATCAAGATACAAACCCAAATCCCAAAACCTAGTGTCACAGTGTAAGAACTACTAAATACATCACGAATGTAAAAGATATATTATCAGTCAGAAAAGGATCAAAATTTGTCTTTGCATACTAAATAAAACATGAAAATAGACAAGAACAGGCAATAGGCAACCTCCTGAAGCATAGGACTTTAGCTACCTTAAATATACTCCAAATGCCGCCTGAGTCAGCTATTCGAGTGATGCACTCGTACATGGATCTATACCAAAAGGAATAGTACGGATAAGTCTATCCCACTTGTATACTATAGGATCATAGGTTGACTGAGTAAAGTAGAAAATAAAGCTTATAAACACAAATTATGAGCACGTCACCGACAATCAAAAAATGTTCCAAATGCTAGCCCATATTTTCTCCACTAACAGGTCAACTATATAGACATATAACAAATACTAAAACAAGAAGAAAACAAATATATACATGTATGTTATGTAAAAGTAGGGGAAAGGAATATAAATAGTAGATATCGTATTAGGAATAGTAACATAACTCAGAATAAGCATAATATATATGAAGTGCAATAAAGATGATGATAATGATCATGATGATGTACGAGGTCATCGTACAACCTCTATATACACCTACTGAGTTGTGGTCCTACGGTAGGACTCATAGGTGTATCATCAGACCATAGACAACTAATATCCAATACCAATATCCATAACTCCTCTTCGGTACATACATCTATATAGGGTTTTTAAAGATGTCATATTTTCTATCAGAAAAAGTTTGTATTTCAAGTATCTCCATAGTGGTACAAATGTTTCATGAATGAATATGATATGAGGATGTAATTATCATAATCAACCAAAGTGAGTATATTCAATATCTAACCACTATACTAACCATGTGAACCAAAAATCCCCTTAAATCAACCAACCATCAATGATCTAATATAATCCAAAAACCATCAAGCAAAACATGCAAGAAAATGTCATTGATACAACAAAAATCCAAAAATTTAGGCTTTTTCCAACTAAAAAAAGTGCAACTAAGCATATATCAATACCAAGCCAACAACATCATACAAGACCCCACACAGTCACACATAGCAAGCAATGTCTCTAAACCACCAAATATTGTCCACACAAGCACCCACACAGGCGCATAAATCACCTAAACATATTTTTCATGAGAAACCCCATACCTAAAGAATGTATTTTTACATTATTATTAACTACCCAACCCAGTCTAAAGAAACTTAATCCATAACCTACCTCAAATGCCAAAACCTAAACAAATAAGCCTTTATCACCGAGCTTTAACCTCACGCACAGGCCTGGAATCAACTAAAATAAACAAATATAGAATCTACTCATTAAAAGAAAGCTAGCGATACTCATGTTGCTCATTTCTGAATCGGGGTCAAATAGACCCCCGAATTAGGTTTTCAAAAATAAAGGGTAAAATTGGGATTTTTTCCAAAAATATATTTCTCAAGATTAAAGGAACTCATATGAGAAAACTCAAGTAAAAACAGGTTGATAATGGGGTTTTGAATCAAAGAAATGCTAATTTGTACTTTCGGGCCAAAATCCCTGAATTCCAACTTTAAACCCGAGTTTTAAACAAAATTTACATGATAAAATATAAGAAAAGTAGATAAAATAAGAGTTTGGAGGTTAACCAAGCTTGAAAACGGAGGAAATCACCTGAAAACCCTAAAACTCAAGGCTACAAGTAACAAAAATGGTGAAAAATTAGAAAAGAATTTACATACCCAGGTGACCCTAAAGCGGGCAAATGGTTACTTTAGTGGTACCCGCTTAGTATGCTATTCTGCTAAAGCGAACAAAGGCCGCTTTAGTACCCTCCGCTTAAGCAGATGAGGGCCGCTAAAATGTCCTTGTCCAACTGTTTGTCGGGCTACTAAAGTGACAAAGTGGCATTTTAGTGCCCATTGTTAAAGCGGCCAAGTGACGTTTTAACTCCCACCACTAAAGTAGCCAAAATGCCGCTTTAGTAGAGATACTATCTGGGTGGTGCACCAGCAAAACTTGGGAACTTTTCTAATCTCCATAGGACCCTCAAGATTCATCCGGGGTCCTAAGAATGCAAACAAATTATGCTAACATATCAAACTTGATGCTCCAAACTCAATGGGATATCAAATTTTCAAAATACATTGTATTCACATAATTGACCCTTGAGACCTATTTTCACAACTTTCCAAATAGAGTTTCGGAATGAGATAAAAGAAAAGTCATAAAACCACAACAACCATGTTACCAACCTAAAATCAACGTTCCGAATCTGCTGGCAAAGTCCATTTTGCTATCTGATCCACAAATTAAAAGATGTTGACCAAAGTCAACTAATACCCTTTTAGATAATCAAAAGTCATAATCCTACATCAATCACATCAAAATACATTAAGAACTGTGCCAATCATCCTCACACTCCAGAAATACCATAATGAAACCATGGGGAGGGGTCAAATGGTCAAATTATACAAAAATAAATATTTCACATAAATCACCAAAAATTAGGTCATTACATCATCCACCACTAAAATATAGTTCCTCGAACTAAAGGCAATAGAAATACTTGAATTAGAAAAAATCTAGGATAACTCTAATGTATATCATACTCGACCTCCTAAGAAGATTCATCTATAGGTTGATGTCTCCATTGGACCTCAACTACTAGAATATCTCTAGAATATAACTGTCTAATATCCCTCACTAGAATAGAGATAGGCTCCTCTGCAAAAAGTAATCACTTATCTAACTGAACTAAATACCAATGAATGACATAAGACTCATCAAGAATGTAACATCGAAGCATAGAAACATGAAAAACTGGATGAACAGCTGATAACTCTGGAGGTAATGCTAACTTATAAGCCATATCCCCAATAGTCTTAAGGATCTCCAAAGGTCCAATATACACGAAGCTAAGCTTACCCCTCTTCCCAAACATCATCATGCCCTTCATGGGCAATACTCGAACGGAGATATGATCACTAACACTAAGTCTCAAAGAACAAAGTCTACGATCCATATAACATTTTTGCTTAATTTGGGTCACTCAAAGTACATCTTAAATGACCCAAACTCTATTTAAAAACTCACAAAGCAAGTCTGTACCTTGAGGTCGAATCTGAAGAACCTCAAACCAACTAACTAGAGAGCGACAACGTCAACCATACAAAGCCTTAAAGGGATCTATCTCAATTCTAAAATGTTAACTATTATTATACGCAAATTCTACCAAAGCTAGATATCGCTCCTATTAACCTCCAAAGTCCATGACACAAGCATAGAGCATATCCTCCAAAACAAAGATAGTCGTGTCCAACTGACCATCGGTCTGGGGTTGAAAAGTTGTGCTAAGTGCAACTCAGGTACCCTACTCCTCCTAAAAAGTCTTTCAAAGGTGAGATGTGAAAATTAAACTTGGATCTGGAAAGATAGACCTAGCAGATCATGAAGATAAACTACCTCACAAATACAGATACAAGCCAGTCTCTCAACATTGAAGGAGACCTAAACTAAATGAAATGAGCAAATTTGGTAAATTGATCAACGATAACCAAAATACTACCAGAACCATGAGAAGTATGAGAAATATAGTCATAAAGTCCATGGTGATCCATTCCCATTTCCACTCTAGAATAGGTAACCTTTGAAGTAAACCATCAGGTATCAAATATTCAACCTTCAGCTTCTTGAAACTTAGGAAACAAGCTACAAAATTTGTTACATCCTTTCTCATACCACCCCACCAGTAAGGTTGTCTAAAATCATGATATATCTAGTCACTTTCTAATGTATGGAATACCATAGTCACTCTTAATTGGATGGAATACCTAGAACTATGACCCTTTTCCAACCAATCACCTATTTTGGCACAAAAACTCTGCCACCAATCCTCAAAAGACCATCTAGATCAAGTGAGGCTTCCTTAGCCTCACCATACAACATTTTATCCATAATCACTCTCAATCTAACATTATAAAGTTGATGAGTCTGAATCTGCTCCCTCAAGAAAGACCTAGCCTCCACGAATACCAAAACACACCTAGGTGTCAAAACATCAAGCCTAACCATCTATTTAGCCAGAGACTAAACCTCTAAGTCCAAAGGCCTCTGCTAGGTTAAAAGATGTACCAAGTTACCCATGTTAGTTGACTTTTAGGTTAAGACATCCACAATGATATTAACCTTCCTCGGATGATAGAGAATAGATAAGTCATAATCCTCATGAAACTCAAGACAATGTTTTTTCCTCATATTATGATCTCGTACGGTGAAGAACTAATGAAGGATATGAAGATTCGAGAAAATCTCACAACAGACTCCATACAAGTAGTACCTCCAAAATTTCAAAGGAAAACCAACCAAGGGTAGGGTAATTCCTCTTATAGGGTTTCAACTAAACAGAGGTATAAGTAATTACCTTACCTCCTACATTAACATAACACCTAAATCAACACTAGAAGCATCACAGAAGAAGGTAAAACCCACGCCCTCCTTAGGCAAAGTCAAGATAGGAGCTGAAGTCAAAAAAACCTTAAGCTTTTGCAAGATAGTCTCACAAGTATCGGACCGCTGAAATGAAATCTTGTTCTGAGTCAACTTGGTCAATAGAACTGCAATAAATGAAAAACCCTACAAAAAATTCTGGTAGTAGCCCGCTAAACAAATAAAATTCTGAATCTCGGTAGGGTAAGTAGGCCTAGCCTAATAAGGAATGGCTGCAATCTTGGCTAGATCAATCATATCACCATCCTTGGTAACCACATGACCCAAGAAGGAAATGAACTCCAACTAAAACTCACACTTACAGAACTTAGCATATAACTTCTCATCCCTCAATCTTTGAAGCACATCCGTGAATGCTCCTTGCCATCGCCCTAACTCTTGGAATAAACCAAGATATAATCTATAAATAAAATAACAAAAGAGTTAAGATATAGTCAAAAAACCCATTTCATTAACTCATGAAAGAGATTGGGGCATTGGTCAACGTAAGGGACATGATCAAAACTCATAATGATTTTGCAAGTCTAAAAAGCTATTTTCAGAATATCTGAATATCTAATCCTCAACTGGTGGCCATCGCCCTAACTCTTGGAATAAACCAAGATATAATCTATAAATAAAATAACAAAAGAGTTAAGATATAGTCAAAAAACCCATTTCATTAACTCATGAAAGAGATTGGGGCATTGGTCAACGTAAGGGACATGATCAAAACTCATAATGATTTTGCAAGTCTAAAAAGCTATTTTCAGAATATCTGAATATCTAATCCTCAACTGGTGATATCTGAACCTTAAATCAATCTTCAAAAACACTAAAGCACCCTAAAGCTAGTCAAATTAATTATCAATATGAGGAAGAGAGTACTTATTCTAAAACATGACCTTGTTCAACTGTCGATAACCAATACACATACACTTAGACCTATTTTTTTTAACAAACAAGATTGGTGCATCCAAAGGTGAAATAGTAGGTCAGATAAATCTCATACCCAACAACTCCTACAACTGATCTTTTAATTTCTTCAACTATATTAGGTCTATTCTATAATGAGGAATAGAAATAGGCTTGGTGATTGGCTCAACATCAGTAGTAAATTCAATATCATGATCTAAAGGCATACCTTTCAAATACATAGGAAATATCCATGAACCCACAGACAAAATGAATAGAATCTAAAAAAGAAGGGAAAGAAACACTAGTATCATAAATATGGGCCACATAAGAAAAATATCCCCTCTCTACCAAATGACCTGATTGAAGGAAAGATATGACTCTCTTGGGACCTGAATGATGCACAACCTTCTAAGTTATCATTGGCACATATGGTGAAGCTAAAATCACGGTCTTAGCATAACAATCTAGGACAGCTCCTCATAGCACAAGGGTTAGGGTTAGTGCAACAAATAACATCATTATGCCAAGGTGGTACACACTTGAAATATAACCACAAATCCTTTGTTCTTAACATGAAAAGCTTAGTGAAATGTCACAAAGGAAGTGGCTACAAAAATAACCAAGATATAATAAAGCTACAAAAGTCATAACGACATCACTAGAGCCAAAAGGTAAAATTACCTTTACCCTGAGCAGCCATAAGACATAATTGTTTCATCGCCTCTTTAAAATACCACATCAAGAATGGTGACTCAATTGAAGTAAAAGTCCATAGAATACATATAGAAATATCACTCAAACAAGTGGACCAATCAACAAATATCGTACCTCCGCACAGAACCAATCTAAAACAATTATGCATGTCATCATAAGAAAAGAGGTAGTATAGAAAGGAATCAAGTGTAAAGACATACATAGATGAATAAAAAGAATTCAAGAACATACACTTTCTTTCTTTCAAACAAATAGACAACTTGGAATCCACAAGTTCGGGTTCACTCAACCTAAGCACAAGTGTGTCAAGCAAGGATGCATATTTAAAAACATTAACCCCATGAGACAATGACACTTTTGCTCTCAGATTAATTTTCAAGGAAAAATCACCTATTGAGTTTCTTAAATATTCAAGAAAATCAAAGCTTTCATCACCCAATTGGTTATTCCTTTCTAAGACTACACATTCTCTATCCTTAAGAGTACTCTCATCTTCCAAGAAGAGATTTCCATCTTTAGAAGGAATGTTGTAACACCATAGCAGTTTAATATGGAGGTGGTAGCCTTCAAGACAAGCTATACCTTCTACATCATTCTCACCACTAGATTTATTAAGAGTGATTATACCATCCTCAAACAATGTATTATACCTAAAGAGAGAATAATCTATCCAACAGGCAGATTTGGAACAAGCAAGTTCTTTACTCTCTAAAAGATCATTATCAAGTTTCAAGGATGTTTGAAGAACAAGATTATCCCTATGATCCAAGCAAGCATTAGAATCCTCACTATAATAGATTTACTCTTATCCCTTGGACCAACATTTTCATTTACATGATTTCTATAAGAAAAACTAATAATAAGGCTTTCATCACACAATATGCTCAAAGAATCATCTCCAATCTCATGATCAACTCTGTCAATGTCATCACTAACTTGAGCCTCATCAAACATATCATACACATGCTCAAGTAATAGATTACATTCATGAGTAAGTTAATCATTATATACACCCTCACTAGTTATTGGCAAATCACATGAAAATTTAGACTCACCGTGGTTCTCAAAAGGGTTAACTAGTGTATGGATACTCACATTAGATGGAAATGGAACCTTATTCAAGTCACAAGTGCTATCACTAGCTAGATACAAATCATTCTTACAAGAAGAATTAATTTTGTCATCTATAGGATAATTAGTGCTTGCTTACTTACAAAAAGAATTGGATCTTCATGCATCCTAGCAATACTAAGAGTATCACAAAACACCGACTATATCCACTTGGCTACTACTAGCCACATCACAACATTCTAAAATTGTAGGGGTGTTGGAGATAGAATTTTTACTTTGTAGCTCATATGAGAAGGGAATTTGGTTTCCAACTCCTTTGCATGGCACCCACTCCCTTTCTCATCTTTCTATGCCATGTGTGATAGCTTCAAGATAAGCCAAGTCAGTAGGACTAAATAGAGGAATTGGATTCAAGAAATTAAAATTTTGGAGTAGCCTTCCAAGGTTCCATTTGAATTCTTCAAAAGGGTCCTTGAAAGCTTTATTATCCATGGTACCTAATAAAAGAGAACAAAAAAAACAATGCACAAATTAGCTCAAAAGTATCCTCACCACACTCTCACAACTTGACTCCCTCACACTTTGGCTTCACAAATATTGAAATTTGGTTAGGAACCCATGAGAAGTTAAGGGATGAGTCCACTCTTGTCCGAACATGATTTTCATTTGAAAATTCAAAGAAATCTTGTGCGAACTTGAGCTAAGAAATTAAATGAATTACGAGTGATAAAAAGTACACAAGGAAGGCAAACACGAATACAATGGACTCAAAACTAACTTACAATCTATAGGTGATTACTAGTTTGTCAATAAGTACTTAGAATCAATAAATTAAACTAAAGGATGAAGAAAAAGAAAAATAAGAATCTTAAAATTTAAGGCTTTGGTCATTTTTTAAGGTGATGATGTGGTAGCCACGTGACAACCTTGGATTGAGTGTTGGAATGGTTGAAATTGAACAATTTTTCTTGTCTTCAATTTGTATTGATCAATTCTCAATTTGGAATGGTGAAAAATCAGCTGGGGGGGGGGGGGGGGGGGGGCACAAGGCTTGAAGCCTTTTTCAATATTCAAAAAGAGTTAACCTTCCTTGCATCCTTTTGGAAAAACACCTTTTGAAAAGTCTTTTCCCCCTTTTCTCTTTTATTTGTCTTAGAAGATGCTCTTACTCCCTTTTAATAAGAAAGTCTTTTGAAAGAATTTTTGTTCCCTTTTTGTTTTGTATATTCTTGGGAATGTTTTCAAGACAAACACAAGACCACACTCTTTTTCACTTGAGTTTAGATCAAATACTACTTCCTTTTGAAGACTCTTCTTCAAAAAGACATGAAGATAGTGAAGAACACCAAGGACACCACTTTGAACACCAAGTTTGATTCCACAATACAACAACCTTCAAATTTTAAGAACAACTCAAAAATGGCTCATACTTTGGATCTAGACTTTATTAGTGTTAGTGAAGAAGGGGTTAACACTACAAATAACAAAAAAACACATAAAATCCTCCTAGATCTAAGATAAAAAAATTCCAAGACACCAAAAATGGGATAGATTTTTTTTTGAGATTTTTTAATTTCTCAACACTTCTTTTTTGTATTTTCAAGTTAACGGGCCCAAGATTGATCTCGTAGGAATAAAATCAATCCTTTCTCTAATACCAAATTATACGGGATTGACTATGAACACACAGAAACATCCAAGAAAAACAAGGAAACCGAGAACAATATATAACAAAAACAATGGCTACAACAATAACACACGATAATGGAAACAAGATAAGAAATGCAATAAGATAAAGATAGTTAATTTGACTAAAGAGATTACAAAATCTAAGAACCTAGACGTGTCTCAAATGTCAAGACCCCTAAATACCATAATAACTAACTCCAAACTCTTACGTACATTAATATCCTCAAGTATCAATGTTTCTAAGCCAAAATACAACACAAGTGAATCCATACTTGATATGCCCTCGTTATGGTTTCACTCTCTCTATCTAGAGAGGAGACTTGTTCTTTCAATATTCCATATCAATAATTAACTAAGGAAATAAACCCTAAAATGTCCTACTTATATTCTATTACAAAAGAAGACAAAATAACCAAACTACCCTTAATGAGAAGGGGTGCCTATAGAGTGTAAAGAAGGGGCATAAAATGACCAATAGACACTTCAACATATTCTATCATTTGTGTCATTTTGGCCTTCATAATTATTCTCCATCACTTGGACTCTCGGATGTCTCATCAGGGCAAACTCCTAAGAGACCTTTCATACGCGGAATTGATCTATTATTGACTCAAATTAGGTCTTCCATGTGTGTCCCCATGCCCTCAATATGACCACAATCAGCTTCTCTATGTGTTGACCTTGTATAATGTCATCAAAAGCTATGATGTCCATTTGGCTCGTATCACCTTTAGTAGAAGTCCCTAAATCCCAGAACTATGATGCCACCATAGGTTCTAAAAGGTCATCCCTCAAATCAGGCTTGACACTTTAGTGTTTTTAAACATCATCTTAGTGGACCCACGTAAGTTAGTGTTCATAACCTTGGAAAGGTAATAAACATCATTCTAGTTGGGGTTACATGTTGGACCTCAGTTAACTTGCATTGGGGTATATCATTTATTAGTATCTCTCATATCCACAGTTTATAGTTTAGATTTCAAATTCTTGCATGACTTTGAAATAAGATATTTAGTTCAGTTTACAACATATGTTCATTACATGGTCTTGCATTAATTGTAATGTTATATCTTTTATGTTGTGATACCCTAAGTTTTTGAGCTTTAGACTCACCATAAGAGTGTATTGAGTCTTGCCTTAATTTGAGGTTGTAGCAAAAAGTTATGGAAAATATTCTAAGGCACTGTCAGACTATTATTGATAATAACTCAGGCAATGACACATTGTAAAACACAATAAGTCATAGCAAATACTCATTATCATGAAAGTAAGTAACCAAAGATTTTAGTTACTGGAAATGAGTCCAGAACACGACTCGTTATCAACCTAAATGGGTCGTTTGGTGGATATGTCATCACAATGGAAAGAGACTAAGAAATCAAGTCCCTGATAATGATTCCTCCTAATGACTCATATCAGACCCAATGAGTCATTAAGAGAAAAGTCATTGCCATAACCATACGTACCCAAGGCTTTGTTCCTCATATTATGACTTCATACTGTGACTCAAGACCTAACCTAATAAGTTGTAGTTTGAGTTGTGACGACTTTTCCTAGAATTTCCTAAATATTTTTATTTTTGGTATTTTTCATTCTTTTAACCCCTAACCCATGTCATTTGGGTATTTCTAGACTAGTTATTTAGATTTAATACTACCCTAACACCTCATAAACTGAAAATTAATTAACACTAGCAAAAAAGGGCGATTTTCTGTTCTCGAACAGCAAAGTAAGGTTCTTTACTTCAAGAATAAACTACACAAAATTCACTAAGAACATTATCTCAAGGTATGTGGTATTTCATCAATGGGTTCCTTCCATCCATTGAGTCTAAATAATTCTCAATTCCTAAGTTTTAGATTCCAGGTCAAATATGAGTTTTATTAATATTGTTTTGTTTATTCTTGTAACTAAACCATTTGTATATGTTTTCCAATAAGAGTAGTATATTCCCATACTCAGACTCATGAAATCCTTTTTGAATTGACAAATTATTGAGTTTTGGCTTAAACTAGGAAATTTCCTATTACGCTTAGATTTTAATTATCATGTTCAGTTGCATTACTTAAAGCTGGTGGGTTATGAGCGCCCGATACTAAGAGATTCATGCATATAATAGCTTACACATCTTGACCACTACAAATTTATCAATATTGATATTTTAAGAATGTAATTACAATGAAAAATTTAGTTTTCTAGTGTCATTCAGTAGGGAGTAGTACTTAGCACTGAGTGAATGCAGGGATAAAGGTTTGCCCATTAGTTGAGGACTGAGTCCTTTAGTAAAAGTCACTAAGTTCCAGCACTACGATGCCACCATAGGTTATGAGAGGTCATCCTCCAGTTAAGAACTGACACCCTAGTCCTTCAGGACATCATCTTAGTAGAACCACGCCATCCAGTGTTCATACCCTTATCAAGGTACTGAACACCCATCCTACTGGGGTTACAGTTGGACTCCAATTTGCTTAGATTGGGATATGTCATTTATTGTTAGCTCTCATAGTCCTCAATTTATATTTTTGATTCATATTATGTATGATCTTGTATTTATTTATTCAATTTCACTTAGTACATGCTTACACTTAGTCTTGCATTTAGTTTATCATGTTTCATGCATTTATGTTCAGGTCACACTAGTTAGTTTTTCCCATCTTACACACTCAGTACATTCAAAGTACTGACTGCGTACATTTTTATGCTATATTGTCTCATAATATAGGTTTGAACGCTCAATACCCAGATCACACTTAGCACGTTTCTGTACCGCACAGCTGTAGTTTGGTAAGTCCTCATCATTTGAGGACTAGTTACTAGTTATTTATTTTAGTCTATTTTTATTTTAGTCAGTTAGAGTTAGTTAAGGGCTTGTCCCAATAACTCATTAAGATTTAGAGGCTTTTAGACAAATGTCTAGAATTTCAGTATGTTGGTTTATCAAACAATTCTAATTCCAATCTTTGTTGACATTCAGTACTTCATATTTATTATTTTCACCAATTATTTTAGTTTAGCTTCTTCCTAGTATTTTATTAATTTTTAGTATTCTGTTATGTCAGGCCTTGGGATTGCTTGGGGTAACTTGTGACCCTAAGTATTGTGTTATGACTAAGGAAACGTCTCAAGTTGTGATACATGTTCAATTCATATCAGTTATTTCCCTATCTCATATACTCAATACATCCAAATTATTGATTGCGTACTTTTTTTGCACTATATTGTCTTTTATATATATGTTTAGATTCTAAGCATCCTAATCGCTCTTAGGACGATCTCATCTGGTATAAGTTGTAGTAGTATTGTTGATTCCTCATCATGCAAGGACCAGAGTCAGCTTTTTATTTTATTTTATCTTTGGTGTCCCCAATTCTTAGATAGTTAGAGTTAGTTCCGGGACTGTCCCAGCAACTCCTCTTAGTAGAGGCTTTTCTTATATATAGTTAGATGTTCAGTTTTGATCTTAGACTTGTTTGGTGATGTTTTTATTTCCTTTGAATACTCATTATATTATTTAATTTTGGCTATTACATAAGTGTTGTTTTATCTACTATTATCTGTATTTTTACTATTTTGTCAGGCCATGGGTTAACTTGGAGTGACTTATGATTCTAAGAACTGTGTCACGATATCGGGTCATAACATTACCATAGAGAGAATAAAAATTTAGATAACCCAAGTCCCATATCTATGTTTCCACCATAGATTTTTTTATGTGGCCTAATTTTGAATCTACATGTATATGGTTCTAACTCTGGTATGTAGAACAACTTTTCCAATGTGGGTCAAACGTTGGACATCATGAGTTCACATGGAATTTATTGGTCATAAAAAACTCTTCACAAGTCTATATCTTATGATATTTCTATATATGCTTCCATGAAATACTTTTATCCAGACTTGAGCTGAAACACCCCAAACTTTGGCTCGTGCAAAATTTCTTGACTCTTGAACCTTTGATGCATCATACGACTCACCATACCACTTGTATGTTGTGGATACGGGTCAAGGACCCAAGTCATATATTGGTCAGTGTTATATTGGCCAAGTTCTATTCTTAGTATGATAAGACATCATACCAGTTATATCTACATGATATAAGAAGCATAGTGCCAAACCATATGTTGTCTATCATCTAAACTTAATATTCAGTCTAGGGTATGGTTTGAGGGTACTAGTCGTATGGTCAGGGTATGAGTTAGGCTAAGGGATTCGTATGTTGGAGGGAATATGATGTCTAAAATTCTAATTAAGGTACAAGTGGAGAGTACCACTTGTATGATGTGGGTACGAGTGGAGAGCCCAAACTATAACCGGTATTTTAGACATTTCCCATACCAAGCCCTTAAGACCCCATGTCTTATAATACTATTTGGTCCCTCATTCCTCACTTTGGAAGATCAAGACACTCTCATAAAATCTCTAAAAAACTCTTAAGGATATTGGGCTAGGGTTTTATCAGGGTGGTCATCTAGACGTTTAAGGATCAAAATAACTATGTGAATCATCATAACTTAGGCATGTGACTCTTCCTTCATTGTTAGTTCAGAAAAATCATGTGTGTTAAACATTATTCTTGAATCATAAATGGTGGTTCTGAAATCCATGGTAAAGGGTTTGAATGTATAATGTTAAGTATTGTTCTCTTATTATTTCACTTGTGTTTATAGATTCTTTTTATAAGTGTTTTGCATATATGGGCGTATATGAATTTTGGTTTAATGAATGGGTCATGCTTAACCCTAACATGATGGTTTTTTACTTGAACAATGGTTTGATAATAGTATGCCCTTGACTTATTTGTGAAAACGTCTATGAGAAGAATCTTGTCACATGATGAATTACATTTTGAACCATTGATTGGCATAAGAATGTTAATAGATGAATGGTTTTGTAAAGGTCTTGATGGCCATAATTTAAATTGAATTATGATTTGAACAAGGCATTGGTGTAATGATGTAAATGGTCAACAAATGGGTGCAGAAGACCTTGTAGATCATAAATGGTTTTTAATTGTAAACTATGTGGTTTAATTGGCTAAATGGGTTTGAGTCCCTAACTTGTTAAATTGAATTGATGACTTTGCATAGATAATGGGTTCGAGTCCTATAGTCAAATGATAATAGTTATGGAATATTGAACGATTGCAAGTGGGGTTGGTATGATGATACCAATAGGATGCCTTTGTTAATTAATAAGACTAATGGTTGTATGTATGTGTAATGAATATTTTAATTTGTGCTTTAAAGTGGGATGTATATCTTGGCTGTGAAAGTGGAGTTCAAAGGACTAACACTAAAAACCACGCTAACTGTGCGGGTGTCTATATGACTAGGAGGTTTAAGTCCCCCAAATAGATATACAAATAGGAGGTTTGAGTCCCCATATTGAATATATAGGATCTTAAGTCACTTTTATTATGTCGGGAGGTTTGAGTCCCCCATAATGGCATATATAGATATGGATATTCTCTAGTTCGTTCAGCTACCCGCACTGGGGCCCTTTTAGCTAGGGGAGAGATGGACCTATATAGCTCGTGGGTGCCTTGTTTTTTTATGGTTATGCTACACAGCCTAGGTTAATATTTTTAAAGTTCATGCTAAGCCTTGTTACCTATCCTGGAATGATTTATATTTATATGTATACATGTGAATGCATATGGTGATTTGACTCAATTTTATTGATGGTATTATTTTATTCCTCTATCCCTGAGTTATATGCTAGTGCTCTAACCGCTTACTGTCTTTGGACATTATATCCCTATGTGATACAGGGAACGAAGCTTCTTCTTCTTTTCTTATGTAGTGACTAAGTGTTTGAGTGGCTCATGAGTTAACATTAAAGTAGTGAGATTATATAGTTTGGAAGCCATTTATTTCATGGTATTTTTACTCTATGTCATTAACTTTGTTAGGCTTGGATATTGGCTATTTTTGGGGGCATGTCTTGATATTTTATTGACTTTAGATTGTAGAATCTTTATGGATTACTGTGGACTTAGGCGTGATGGCTTACTGTATGGTGGTAATGAATCGTTTAGACATTTATTGAGGTGATGTTAGTCTTATATTGCTCTATCTTATTATATGTTCAAAATTTATCTGACACTTGTGGTTGATATATTACTTAGGCGAGGTAAAGGGGGTAATCTTCGTGCACATGGTACTTGAGATACCCATCATGGTCAGGCCCTAGTTTGGGTGATGACAAAGTTGGTATCAGTGTCTAGGTTCATGGTTAATTGGGTGTCCACAAAGCCATGTCAAGTAATGTCTCTTTTATGGGTATGTAACACTCCACACTTATAAGAGAGAGGCTATGAGACATTTAGAAATGTTTCCTTTTCTTGTTGTCTTATTTTCAAGCTATAGAGTCTAAGGTCTTGGATTTTTCTAATTTTTGTTTGCTCGTCTTTTAGATTATGCCTCCAAGAAAATTTAATGTTTATACAAAGTCTTCTTTCCCATCTGAGGACAATGTGGATGACGCTCATCCAGCTTCTGGGTTCCAAACCTGGTCAAGGGTCACTGCATCTGAATGTTCGTATAAGGTTCCATTTATACCTACTAATCCTACTCCTGAGGGTGACACTCATACTCATCCGCCTCCCACAGAGGTTACTAATATTGGGTTATATTGTTTTACTACCCTGTTGACTTAGTTGGTGACATCTGAATCACAATAATCTAGTTCTACTGGTTCTTCTATGGGTTCATCTGATGCCACTAGAGTTTGCCAATAATTAAGGTTGCATCCTCTGATGTTTACTAGTACAAGGGTTCTAGTTTTGCTGTATGGGATGATTTTTCTAGTTCATTTTTGGACCACTTCTTTTTGTGGAAGTTAAGGAAAGCTAAAGTATAAAAATTTGTTAACTTAAACCAGGAGAGGATGACAGTCAAGAAGTATTCCTTGAAATTCCATTAGTTGTCCCAATATGCTCCTAAACTGGTACCAATATAAGGTCCCTAATGACAAAGCTTGCTTCAAGATTGTCTTATGAGTTGATCCCTGAGACTAAGTGTAATACCCCATATTTTTGTGCTAGAATTCTAACCGTTGTTCCTGCACATCTAAGCTCTAATCCAAGTGATTCTCAGGTGAATACAAGTTGCATGATCATTATCCTAGTCTATGGAGTAGTTTAAGAGATGGAAAATATTTATAGCAATGACCTAGAACAAGGTTGAGCTAAGACCAATTGATTCATCTAAAGTTGGAAATTCGATTCTATAAGGGTCAACTTAAACTTGAATATCAATTAATATACATGGAATTTTTCATCCCAAGACCTATCAAATTGTAGATAATTGAATTAGCTTTTCAGCGATAACAATTTTGCAAAAAGCTGATACCCGAGCGAAGAGTTATGCCCATTTTTGTGAGAGGCAGTAAGGGTGTGTGATGGGCAATGCACCGTCCAATCAAATATGTGAAATTGGGAGTGCGAGGTACTCTTAAATGTCTTCCATAAGGTTTGCAACGCACACCTTAACGTCTGCTATGGGTTGTACACCGCATACCTCACTTCGAAGTGCCAAAAAACCCCTATATATGTCTATTACACGAGATTAAACTCCCACAACATCAAAATAAGTTTACTTTCTCTCAAAATCATCGAGAACAACCTTGAGGGTTTCAACATAAAAACCCCAATAGCTAGAGATTCAACCGTGAGAATTCTATAATTTTCACATAATCGGAATCCCCGTTACAAAGGCAACGAGGGACACCCAAAAGTTCGTGAATAGCATTACGTAAATCGGAAAGTCATTCAAAGCTTCAAGTTTAAGGTACGTGGAGTTTTTTCAACAAGAACACTCTTTTGTTCTTGTGTCCAAAAATACTTTCTTTTTCAAAGTTATGGATTTTATATGTTTTACTATGATTTTGAAGCATGAATTTATATCCTAAATTGATTATCATTAGATTATGATGTTTTTGATATTTTAGAAGTGAAATTATATAAGAATGATGATATTTTGTGCCTTATGGCTAAATTTCCAGATTTTGAAGGAATTTATATATGTTTATGACTTAGAGTTTGAACCTCAAAAAAATTTTCATATGATGTTGAGACATGAGTTTTGAACTCTATTTGAGATTATTGTTTTTGAGAAATCATGTGTTATAAATATCTTGAGTTTGAATGATTTGAGATGATGAATAAGCTTTGACCTTTCGGTCGTAAAAAGGGGTATTTTAGAACCTGAGATGAGAAAAGAAATTCACTTTTATTGATTATTATGAAAAGGGTAGCAAGATGGCTCCCGTTGTGAATTGTTAAACTGTTTTTTAGTGGATTTTCTTTTGAAAAGATATGAGCTAAGTCCGGGAGTAGTCTTTAGCACCAAGCAGAAGGTATAGCTGTTTTGGTACTTCCTTAGAACTATGTGCCCCCATAGGATGTGAGCCTGATGTTGATTTATATAGTGATCACTAATGTTTGGATTGATGATTTAAGGTCCTACTCCGATGGCAAGGAATAGGGCGACTCTCCCTAATGTGGGTAGAACATTGGACTCCATGTAGCTCACATGGTTTATGTCGGTTGTAAGAGACTCCCAATATATGTGTGTGTGTATTCTCCTAACTAATATAAAAAGTCTTATTCTTCTATCTGAGATGAAAACATATTTGTTTGAAAGAATGAGTTTGAGAAAGTCATTGTTTGTGAAAGATTTAATGAACATATATTCCAAAGAGAATTGTTATGAGATTTGATTGCTTTGATGATTTGGAATCGAGATGGAAGTGAATTGAGATTTATTATGATGACTCACATGTTTCACCTGATATATTTTACTCTCTTATGATTATGATGATTTTAATTTAAGCTAAGTGGGTCATTTATATCAGCATGTATAATTTTATAAACTGTGATAATATTAAGATATTATTTTATATATGCATTGCACCCCCATATGCTCGGTACGTTTCCATGGTACTGACCCACATATTTGTATGTGGGCTATATTTTCTCGAAATGTAGGTACAAGGTATAGTGTACATCTTCGATCAAGTCAGTTCGCGGTATCCAGTCAGCAAGTGATGAGTCCTTTTGATTCAAGGGCTTGAGTTAGTTATACAGTTCGAGAAGTGTTTTATTTTCTTTATCCAGCCGTATTGAGTTGGGATAGTCGGGAGTCATGACCCAGCTACCTATAGTCAGTACTAGTAGAGGCTTCATAATCAGTCAGTAGAAATTGATGTATTCCATTTCAGTTTTGGTTGTAAAAGCAGATTGTAATCTTGTAAATTTATTTTTGTATCTATCATACTCAGAAAAGAGTTATTTACCGCATATTTGTATAGATTTATACTTTTTGTTCAGTTGCTTATAAGTTATGCCATTAGAAGGGTTAGCTTGGGGTCACTTGTAATCCTAAGCACCATGTGACATCTCGAGACCCAATTTTGGGGCATTACACTAAGCCTTCCTTGTTTATCAATGACATGGAAATCTCTAGATTGGTTATGTCTATGTAATAGGTAGAAGAGGAGAAGAAATAATAGGCAAAGATTGGTGAGAGGTAGAGTAAGAGCTATTAGTTTTTAGAATAGAATGGGGGCTAACAGCAAAGTGGGAAGTGGCCTAAGAGAAAGAGTTGTAGGAGTCCTAACTCCTTTTCAATGGCTAGTTCTCCCTACCCAAAGTTGTTGGGAGACAGAAGTCTTTAGGGTGGTGATGCTTCTAGGGCAGAGGTTGCCCATTCTCAGGCAAGCGAGGCCCAGTTCGCACCATCCTACCCTCTTTGTAGATTTTGTGGTCAACATCATTATGGTTATTTTTTAGAAGGTAAAGAACTAATGTTTTATGTGTGGTAAAGTTGGTCATATGCAGCGGTACTATCCCACTAGAGTTGCTTTTGGGTAAACAAGGTTCTCATTGCCTCTTCATTATCTCTTATATCGAAGGGTGCCACTTTTGGCCTTGACACTAATTGAAACTACCTTTATTCTCTCACTACTCGTTAGGAGTGTCAGGCATCACCAAATGTTGTTACCGGTATATTGAAACTCTTTTCTCGTGATGGGTATTGTTTACTTAATCTGGGGTCCTCTCTCTCTTATGTGACCCTATTTGTGGCTGTGTATTTTGGTTTTGGTGCTAAGTGTCTGTCAGACCCTTTTTCTATTTCTACCTTGGTAGGAGACTCTGTGGTTGTCAAAAGAGTCTATAGGGAGTGTGTGGTAGATATTAGTAGTAGAGAAACTTAGGTGGACTTGATAGAGTTAGACATAGTCTATTTTGATATTATTCTGGGAATAGATTGGTTGTACTCGTGCTTTGCTTTCTTTGATTGTTGAATCTTTAAGGTCGTATTTAAATTCCCTAATGAGCCAATTATTGAGTAAGAGGGTGGTTCCCTATCTCCTACGGGGAAGTTTATATCGTATCTATGAGCTCGACAATTAATCTCCAAGGGGTGTCTCTATCATCTAGTCCAAGTTAAAGATTCTAACTCAGAGGGTCCTTCTTTGTATTTTGTCCCGGTGGTGAATGAGTTTCCTGAGGTTTTCCCTGATGAACTTCCCATTGTCCCTCCCAATGGGGAGATTGATTTTTGTATTGATCTTTTTTTGGACACTCATTCCATTTCTACTCCCCCATATAGAATGGCTTTAGCTGAGTTGAAGGAGCTTAAAGAGCAATTAAAACACCTATTAGACAAGGGTTTCATTCATCCTAGTTTGTCCCTGTTGGTGCATCTATATTGTTCATGTGAAAGAAGGATGGTTTTCTTTAGATGTGTATTGATTACCTGTAATTGAATAAGGTGACGGTGAAGAATAAGTATCCCCTTGTGAGGATTGATGATCTATTTGATCAGCTTTATGGTGCCAAATTCTTCTGTTGGATCGATCTTTGATTCGGGTATCATCAGTTAAAGATAAGGGATGTGGATATCCCTAAGATGGCTTTCTGTACCCAGTATGGTCATTTTTAGTTCCTAGTGATGTCGTTTGGTTTGACCAATGCCCCTGTGATATTTATGGATTGGATGAATAGGGTCTTCCATCAGTTTCTTTATTTGTTCTTCATTGTCTTTATTAATGACATCTTAGTGTACTCTAATAATGAGGAGGATCATATAGATCACCTCTGTCTTTTATTGCAGACCTTGAAAGATTAGAAGTTGTATGCTAAGTTCTCTAAATGTGAATTTTAGTTGAATGTAGTAACTTCCCTGGGTCATGTTATGTCTAGCAAGGGGATTATGGTGGATCCTCAAAAAGTTGTAGTTAAGAGTGGCCTAGAACCAAGACTTCAACCGATATTTAGAGCTTCTTAGGTTTGGCCGAGTATTATAGGAGGTTTTTGGAAAGTTTTTCATCTATTGCTACTTCCTTGACCAAATTTACTTAAAACAAAGTGAAGTTCTTATGGACTAATGCTTGTGAAGGTAGTTTTGAGAAGATAAAGGATAAGTTGACTTCAGCTCCATTCTTGACTCTACCTGAGGGTATGGAGGGATTTATGGTTTATTGTGATACATCTCGGATTGGTTTGGGTTGTGTGTTAATGCAGCATGGTAAGGTGGTTACCTATGCTTCTAGACAATTGAAGGTGCATGAGAGGAACTATCCGACTAATGACTTAAAGTATCTAGTTATGGTGTTCGCATTAAAAATTTATCCTCACTATTTATATGGGGTGCATGTTGATATCTTTTCCAATCATAAAATCCTACAGTACGTGTTCACCCAGAAAGAGCATAATCTAAGGCAAAAGAGGTGGCTAGAGTTGTTGGAGTACTATGATATGAGTCTTTCCTACCATCTAGGTAAAGCTAATGTAGTTATTGATACTCTTAAAAGGTTGTCCATGGGTACCTTGTTGCATATGGATAAGGAGAAGAGATAATTGGTGAAGGATATTCACCAT